>NC_080736.1:7035000-7315000 GCF_019097595.1 Hemibagrus wyckioides | reverse complement strand
CATTTCCTAATTGCTGAATGTATCATTATTATTGTGTCAGTATCTTACCTTTCAGCTGCTTTAATGAGCTTGTCTACAATCTTTAAGCTATGCCTCACAGAAGGAAAACTTCCCTGTATCCCCTCCAGATCTTCAAGACCATCCAGTTAGTCGGCCTATTGCTTCTCACTGGTTTCCGTCTTCCTCTTTCCTCCCAGGCTTCTCCTCCTGCACCCACCCTCTATCCCTCCCATCCTCTCTCTTTTCCTCCCTCCCTTTGTTACAGCCCCAGCTCCAGCTCCAGCTGCAGCACTGTACTGTACTGGCTAAATATTGCAGGATTTTCTTTACACTTTATTGAATATTGCTCTGCTCTAAAAGCACTCTCCTGCTCTGGATTTCAATAAGAGGTGCAGTGGGGGACTCAGTCTTAATATTTCATAGCAAGCATTTCCTTGATATTGAGAAAACACTTTCTCTTTCAGAGTCAAACTTGAGAGATTTTCTTGTATCCAAGATGTTGGCTTAAACACTGTTATGATGTTATGAAGTGACTGAACTGAGGTTCTGCTGATATTTCATCGCTTTTTTTGTTGTTGTTATTAATTATTTTTTTAATACTAGATATCAATTTATTCTTAAGAGTCCATGAAGACTGAAAAGATCTGGACTACAGAAGAAAAACAGACTCTGTTGAAACAGCACAACAAAAGGAAACTCATTTTGAGGAGCAAAGTTAATCCCACAATAACTAAAAAAAAGTGGGAGGGAGAAAATAAGAGAAAAGCAATGATTGAGGTTTATCCCTCAAAGGGACAGTACAAGAAGTAATAAAGAAATACAAGTTGGCAATATCTTCAGCTTTTCAACCAGACCAGTAATCTTAAAGTAAAGTGTTCGTGCTTCATCCTGTGGGAAATTAAGGCAGTTAAATCACTCTATGCTACACAATTTTTTTTTAGGAACAGGGAAATTCAATACTTAAGTGTGTAAGAAAGGTATGACAGTTTCACTTAGCAAACCCACATGCGGTTTTCTTGTGCACCAAAACTTGATTTTACAGAACACTTAAGGGAAAATTCAACATAACCTCGTAAACTCTCCGAAACGGACAACTCCAGACTTCCTCACCCTCCTAAATGCATATGTTTTTCCTATTAGTTGTACTGTACTTACCGAATAATTCATAGACGTTACTGAATAATGTGCCTTAAGACGAAGAACTAAATAATAAAATGAGGCCAAGAGGTTGAAGTGTAACTTGGCCCTTGACCAAAACAAACTAAAATCCTGTTTTATTAATTTCATTTAGTTTTGCTTGGTGCCATAAGGGCTACTTTTGGGTCCATAAGGCAGTAATTTCCTCCCTTATTCAAGTAATAAACTAGTTTGTTCCCTAAGGGAAATTTTAATCCATCTATCCATACCGCTCATCCTGGACAGGGTTCTAACGTGTGGCAGGTTAGACACAGACACACACACACACACACACACTATGGACAATTTAGAGATGGCAATCAGTTTACCGCACATGCCTTTGGACTGAGGGAGGAAAACAGATTACCTGGAGGAAACTCCCGAAGCACAGGGTGAACATGCAAACTCTGTGCACACAGGGCGGAGGTGGGAGTGGAACCTGGGAGTTGAACCCTAAGCCACTGGGGCATTTGCAAGCTCATACTCATTTCTGAGTGTATTACAGGAGTGTAGAAATACAATGAACATATCCGGAATATTCCGAGATCAGTCCTATACTGTCTTTTTCTAGCTCTCCCTGATTGCCACACCCTATCAATGCCTCAATTCAGCGTAGTGATTTTCTGTTACATGACCAACACACAGCCCCTAAACCACTGTATAATAGAAAGTGTATTATATTTTAGAGATTTATTATTGATCATTATACAGTTTTATGCATTATATTATTTGCTCATCAGGGAAACAAATAAATTTAAATATAAGTCTAATATTAATCTTGAACTTTTTGTACCGTATTGAGACAATGTCCACTGTTAAAAGCGCTATACAAATAAAACTGAATTGAATTGAATATTATCATTATACAGTTTTTCCTTACCAGATGTTTAACTGAAGTTGTTTTTTTGTCATGTGAACATTTTCAGAAATGACTACAGCGATGTAAGACTGTGGTCTCAAGCAGGATGCTAGTCTTAGATATACTAGCGCTGAATCTGATTTGCCAGTCCGTGTTAGTGAGTGTTTTCTTCCCTGCAGACTTGTGATGCCTCAGTTCTCCGCATTAAGAATAAACTCCCTCACCCTGTCTGCTCCACCGGGATCATTCGGGCCTCCGGACGTACATCTCCGCAGTATTGATTAAGTATTCACAGCAGAGAGCAGGAATAATATATGCTTACATTCAGTATGCATTGGCATAGGTTATGCTGATCAGTGCACAACTATATACATACTGGGAATAGTGTATGATTAAGCAGGTGTGTATGCACAGGTGTGAAGCTTACGCACCGTTTTCAAGGATGAGAAAAATATTTGACTCCACATGTGTGCTAGTCGAGGGCCAAAGCATTCCAGAGAATTCACTTGGTTTATTGATTTTTCCACATTTTGCCTGCAGTCAGTGCTCCTATGCTGTTTTCTCTCCTTTGTCTTAACTCTCTCCCTCTCTTTCTCTCTCTCTCTCTCTCTCTCTCTCTCTCAGCTGGACAGTGTAATGATCCTAAACAAAGCAGCCAAAGGTTTCATTTTTCACAAGAAATGCTCGGAGAATTCCAACTCTCCATGTGTGTTATTAATATCTCAGGTTCCATCATTATGCAAACCTGCCCTGCAAAACTTCAACCACTCGCAAAGCTAAACGTCACCCTAAACTCCTGTGTGATCACTGAAGCATAAACAAACAGATCTTTCTTGCTGTGAAAATACTTTTTGCTCTTGGTTGCAGTATGGGCAACCCCCAAAAAATTTCTCTTATGTTGGCAATCAGCAAAATGGACCCTAGAAACACGGGGCTAATTTAATCTTGCCCAGGCTGACTGCCAGATCCTGTAATCATTCATGAACATGTCATAAAAAATGACTGGATCTCTTAAAGCAATCAAATTGAATCTCTTTCATACAGTGCCATTCAAATGCAAGAGAGGAAGCATGGGTCTTGTGTCTTTGGAGCGGAAAAGTGACTGAAAAGCCTACATTAGGCTGCAATCGGCTCCTCGCAATGCCACTGTTCAGGGCTTTTGTGAAGACCTCAGGGTCCCAGCTGTGGACCCCTCAAGGAAGGAGAGGCTCCGGAGATGGCGTTCCCTCTCAGCATGTGATAACTAACATAGATCCAGAGTTCTGGCTGTTTTGGCAGCTTTTGATCCAGCTGTGGCCCTGAGCTACTCTCACAAGCTCAGCTACAGCTGGGAGAGAGCCAGATAACACAATGCCCACTGACATTTTGTGCTTTGGGGATTGTGTTCGCCACTAACGGCTGACACTGCCATACCACACACAATCTGAGCATTACTCATGCCACTGGGAGACACCAACACAAAGACTGGACCAGGAAGCCATGCTGCAAACTCCAACCCTAACCAGAACAGGCGTAAAAAAATTATATATATAAAGGTAATGGCACCAGTCAAAATGAGCACCAGTCAACACTATCCAATCAGAATCCAGCTCCCCCTCATATTTTTCAGGCAGGGTTGCCATGTGTTGCATTTCCTTTACACCAGATTTCAGCAGTTCTGAATGATTTTGTAGATAGAAAATGCAAATTCAAGGATAAAAATAGTCTCATGGCCCCAGAAATCGTGTGAGTATTATGTAAGTAATTATAAATACATTTAAATATGTTTATATTACTATAAATAATAATTATTATGTAAATAAAAGCAAATATTCAATATTAAATTTCTGTAAATTTAGCCTATGGCATGCAAAAGGAAAAGGGTTTATAGTGAACTTGATTCCTATGCAAAGACTTCTTCTTGAAAGAAATCTTGTCTGCCTTTTGCCTAAAGGTTTTGTGCTCGATTCACCCTTATTGTACAATTTTTGGAGTTGCTCTGCAAATCTTGCTGAGACCTGGCAACCGTGGACCAAAGAAAGTTCCAAGGATAATGAAAGAGGACAACAATGAAATAAATCTTCTCATGTACCTATGCTAAAAATAATGATGGTTTTGTGTTGAACTGGTGCTTCTCTCTCTCTCTCTCTCTCTCTCTCACTCTCTCTCGCGCTCTGAATGATATGGATTAGCAAGTCTCAGTGAATTGCAAGCTCAAGAGGCGTGTAAATTCCTCTCTCACTCTCCAACTCCTATTTTGTTGTTGAAGACCACTAGGACTCAGAGACTGATCTCGATAAACTGAGACATGGTTCTGGGATGAGTGGACTTCATTATGTAAATGTATATTCCTGGGCATGAAATGGCTTAATGTGTGATGGCAAATATGTAAGAATACCAATTTAGACCATGGAGGGATAGGAAAATAATATAAATGCTTCCAAATAAACTAAATTCCGATTATATAGAATATTTGGGTCAATTTTCTTGCTTAAATATTCCATATATATTGTGGAAAAAGAGACTGTTAAAAACCTAGGACATCTGAGATTAGTGGATGATGTGGTTGACAGCAACCTTTAGCTACAGAAACTGCATGCTAAAGTTTCTTACTAGTGTCTAGGATGATGTATATCATAATGCAAATCAAGATACTTGTGTCTAACTGAGAGAATGTTGTGCCATTAGCCATATTTGGTAGCAGGAGGACATGGCAATGTTACATATTCATGTATATTCACAAATCCTGGAATATTCAGTGAGAGGAAGTGTATAGATATTCTTGGGTCATTTGAGTAGTTTCTGTGGCATTAAAAATAAATGTATTATTTCATATTAATTGTTATGCCATACAGTGGACTGGTGTCCTATTCTGTCCTAGTCTCCTTACAACCAGTGTTTATAGGACAGACTACAGATCCAGGATAATGCAGTGACTGAAGATGAATGAATGAACGAATGGATGAATAAATGAATGAATAAATGAATGAATGAATGAATGAATGAATGAATGAATATTTTTTTTGTAGATACAGCTTAAACATAAGTTGTACAATCAATGGTTGCTCAACCTTCAGTTCTGCATGATTGAAAGCTAAGGTCATTACATTTATCACAAGAAAATCATAAAAAATGAAACTTGGGTTTTCTGACAAGTCTGAGTGAACATCCCTTCATTGGAAAATCCCAAATTTGAATCCTAATGATGACACTGCCAGGCCTGGAGCCTAGGATTGAATAATAATTGGCTGTCCTACCAAGGTGAAAAGGATGTCATCATCCTCCTCCCTGTCATTCAGAGTAACACTATAATCCCAGTATACACAATAAAGCTGTTAGTGCTAAACAGTGCAGCCTTTTCCATTCTAGACTGATTGATAGTTGAGTGATTTCGAATGATCTGTTAGGTGAGAATTTAATGGAGGAGAAGATTTACAATGAAACTGGGGGAAATTATGTGTGGAAAAATCTGTATTTTGTGAAACAAGCACAGCAAGCTGAAATGATTCCTGCTGAGAGTGAGAGTGAGAGAGAGAGAGAGAGAGAGAGAGAGAGAGAGAACAATCCTGAGCTCATCTCATATGAACTTCCAATGTATTCAGCTATTCACAAGGCAATTTGAGACTCTCTGGCCAGACAAAGGAGGAAAGACAGGTGTCCTTGAGTTATCAAAAGCCTGGGAGATAAGAAATGAAGGGGGAAAAAATGCAGAATGTTGTAGATGGTGGTGTGTGGCAGATGGTCAAGGACACGCTCTTGAAGGAGGAGATACTCCCTATTGAAATCTCCCTCCTGCTCATTAGCTTCACTTCAGCTTGTCAGTCATCTACACCTAGAAATCTGCCTGCTCTCATACCGGGGTGTCTCACTTTCCCCTTTAGTAAGTCTGCTTAATTAGCTTTTATTATCCTTACAATTGGAAAATAATGGGACACGTGAGTAAAGCATGTGACACATAATCAAGCATCGAGCATTAAATTGGAATTCAGGATTCATTAATTGGCGCTAAAAATAATATGGGAATAGTGCAGTTCGGTGTATCTAATATCGGCAACATGGGAATGTGAGAGCAAAATTGAAACACGGGTTTTAATATCTGCTGCTGTTCTGAAGCCTAATTTCACAAATTACAATGGCTTTAGGATGTAGCATTTATTGTTTTTCAGTTCTGGCTTCTTATTTCTTCCTGCCGAAGATAAATGCTACTGTAGAGCTTTTAAGCTAGCAAAATGGATGTGTATGAAGAATCAAGAATCTGGTTAGCATGTTTACACTGCTGCTATACAAATTCATGTGAAATAGCATAAAAACAAGGAAGACTTAGCTAGCAAACGCTTTGTTGACCCCTTTCGGCAGTACTGTTTAAACTGAACTATCTAGCTAGCTTTTTATGTGATGCTTTGAAATGATGTAAAATAATGTTATAGCTAAAATACTATAAAACAGACTTGCATTTGCAATTGTCTAAATCATGGGTTAAGACAAATAGCACATGGAGGGTTTGTCTGTCATTGTGATTTACTGCAACAGGTCAAGAAGCAAGTCAAGTCAAGAAGCTTTTATTGTCATTTGAACCATATGTAGCTGACACAGTAAAGAATTTCCCTTTGGGATGAATAAAGTATCTATCTATCTATCTATCTATCTATCTATCTATCTATCTATCTATCTATCTATCTATCTATCTATCTATCAGTACATAGTGAAGGGCAGAAAGTAGTTGTCCTAGCTACATAACATGTGCAACCTGGTGCAAACAGTGTAAGACAAAAGACAGTGCAAAGACACAAAACACACATACACAATACACAATATAGACAGAATCGTGGCGAAAAATGTGCAAAAAGGAGAACTGTAAACAAGCGGGTTCTTGTAAACATATACGTATAGCAGTAGTTTGAAATGTGCAAAACAACAGCAGTTGTTTTAGGTGTGTATAATGTAAGAATACATGATTTTATGGATAAAGGACACTTAATAATAATCATTTATATTTCATTTCCAGGTGTATGTTTTTTTGTGTCTCTATTGTATGTGTATAATGTTAGTGAGGATTAGTGTGAAGGGCGTGTGTAATGAGCTGGGTAACAGATGGACTAATGGGGATTACCGTCTGTGTGAGTGTGGAGGGAGATGAAGGGGCGGAGGAAGATATGAAGCGAGAGAGGAAGTGAAGGTAATTGTCAGTAATAGCGACAGGGGTGGGCTGTTTGGAAGAACCATCTTGACCATCATAGTGACAGACAGACTACATATCATGCTGACCTGTCAATCAATCCACCAATCAAATTTATATGGCCATGTTAATCATTTGATTCGATGTTAGCATGTATTAATAAAATAATTGGATAATCTCCTGGAAATACAGTATACTACTTCAATGTGCATATGCACGAATGTGGTATAGTCAGGTATAGATCAGGTGGTTCACTTCTGTTTTTATTAGTTATTAAAGTCTTGACAGCTTAGCACAGTTTGAGCTGCCAATGGTGCACCACAAGCAACAAAAGACAAGCACCACTCAGAATGAGGACCATCTGGGCAACAGCTCAAGAGGAAAGCTCAGACGTGGCAATTTGCCTGAAAACACCCACCGTCATACTCACACACACACACACAGACAGAGCACTTTGCAGATTTGGGCTGTTATAGGACCAGAATTATTCTTAGATGTGTGATCTCTGATTTCCCATCCTTAAGTTTTTTACTAGTACACAAATGGCCTCTACTCTCTTTATCAGTGTGAAAGAACCAGAAAATTGTGCAAAACTAATTCTAAACTAATTTCCATTTTAATCACAGGTATTGCTGGGGAAGTTGCATAAACATAGACAAATGGATATTTATATTCACTGACTGCTAATCTTATAAAGTAAGTCACATAAAGCAACATGTAGTGCTTTATAAACAGCTATATTATAGGCTGATATATGTTGCAAAAACAAATTTAAAGCTCAAGAGTTTTCTCTTTCATTCCATTTTAGAGAAAGTCCTTTCTAAACAGGCTATGGCCCCATTTTTGTGAGTTGGTTGCCTGCTGTTTCTGGAGCTGTATATGAGAACAGGCTGATTCTTCACGCTGGAAGTGAGGAAAGAGGCTTCGGGGCTTCGGCTAGCCCTGATACACACCATCTGTCCTGGGACATCAAGCCAAAGACCACATCTGTTCCACAAACACACCTTTTCCATTATAAAAGGTTGCATCTCTAGAATTAAATAGGGACGTCAAAAACCAGGATTGAAACATCATGGACTGGTGATCATGTAGATGATCTTTATAGAATAAATGCGTTCATGATTTTATTTTGCTGCAGGAATTCCAAAAATTAATCACAGTCGGCCCTAAACAGTGAGCTATGTGAAGGCAACCGTGAAAGCTGAAGGCAGACATGATGAAGCACTGTGTCAGCACCTTCCTCAGTGTCGTTCTGCCTGTTGTCTTCCTGCTTGGACATTTTCCAAAGCTATCAGTGTCTCGTTTTAGTATAACTGCCAGCACAGCATACCGCACCTCGCTGCACCTACAGCATTAGCACAAGCTAATGTTCTAGAATACAGAACAAGCTTTAGGTCCTTGGGAGGACTAATAATGAATCGTAAGGAAATTTACATCCTACTTCATTAAGCGATAGCAATGATCAAATCTGCTCCAAAGAATACTGCAGGATTTGTAAATCTATTCTTTATTAATCACTAAATACTATCATTAAAAAAATTGGACTAGGGGCTTTGCAATTAATTAGTGTGAGTCCATCCATCCATCTATCCATCCATCCATCCATCCATCCACTCAGCCAGCAAGCCAGCAATTTTCTGTACTTCTTATCCCACACAGAATCGCAGAAAATCTGGAGTCTATCCCAGGGGACTTGGGGTACAAGGCAGGGGGCACCTTGGATTGTGCACACACACACACACACACCCATCCACATACTATGGACAATTTACAGATGCCACTACATCGCATGTCTTTGGACTCTAGAGGAAACCTAGAGGAAACCCCTCAAGCATGGAGAGAACTCCATGTACACAGGGTGGAAGTGGGAATGAAAACCCCCAACCCCTGGGGTGCTGGAGACAACATGCTAACCATTCAGTCATGGTGCATTTTTTATATCTTTATAATGAATTCACAATAAGAAAATTCTATGCGCTGTAGATTTAAGAAGAGTTCTGAGTAGACATTCCATCACTTTTTTCCAAAAACATTTAACAACTGTATTATATACTGTGATATCACTCTCACTCACTTTCAGTAATGACATTATCTTGGTCAGGATTGCAGTGGATCCAAAACATATCCCAGGAAAACTGTGTACGAAGTGGGAATTCATCCTAAATGGGATGCCAGGTTGTTGCAGGGCACGATACGATCATTCAGACCCCGAGAGCTCGGTGGATTAAAAGGTAGTGTGGATGCACCCATTGCCTTTTAATCAGTCTCATTTAACAGCATTACCTGCTGTATTTGTTTTAATTGGGAAACAGAGTCTTTGAGCCCCATATGGTTGTGTTTACTTGCTGCTAGAAGAGCAGGAGAGGAGATAATTGATTTCTCCTCACTGTCGAGGATCTGCTGACGCGGCTATAACCGTGAAAACCGCAGGGCCTACCCCAGTGAGATGAATTTGCTGATGACCTGTTTACAGTGTGTCACTATAGTGCAGCTCTGCACTTTTACCAGAATATAAACTGAAAGGACTTCCTGTCTTTACAAAGACAAGGGTACAGATGCGTATCATTGGAATCATTACTACTATTCCCAGAGTGGCATTGCAGGTTAGTGCACCGTGGAGAGGATTGCCCTGGGTGAAAGAGAAAATTGAAAAATAATATTTACATTTTAAAAAGTGATAGAATTTCCATATTTATGAGAGGAAGTCAATCTGTAGCGCTCGATTATCCTCACAATATTTCACCTGGGTATAATCTGGGCTGGAACGGATCTTGTCTTGCGCAGAACATGTGTGTGTTTGTGTGTGTGTGTATATTAGTGTCAGGCGACCCCGTCCGACTTTCTACCAATCTCTAATAATCCTGCAGTTCCCGGATGGAACGGTGATGCCATAACAGCAAACAGAAACAGAACAATAGGCTCTAGAACGATAATATTCATTTATCTGTGTTCTTATAAGATAAAGATGGTGCTGTTTATGTCCTTCATCATCTCATTACATCCTGTAGGATCTATAGCTAACATTATAGCTTTCATCATGATGCTGAGATGTCATTTAGCCATTTGACTTTTCTTTTGACTAAAAAGTAATCAATACTCAGAGTTCCAGCCATTTCCGTCTCTTGCCTCTGGCCACTGCATTAGCATACCTTGGCTGTTTACCTTTCTTAGATCTATATTATTGAAAGTTCTAAAGCTATTCGCAGATTGTGTCACGTCATTCAGCTGTGTCGATCCACGACGAAATACTGTAGTTATGCTTCGACAACAGCATATCTTTTTTTAAACATTCACTTTGTGTCCTAGGCTTTGGATATCCAAGGTTATCGATAACTCCTCTTACTCAGTCAGGATTGTCTTGAGCAATATGTTTATATACAAATACCTATAAGCCTATAAGCTGACAACGTGCTTTTTACCACTGTGAATATAGAACGCAGCTGATTTATCATATGAATGATCAAGCCTGCTTGTGGGCTCAGCGTTTCCATCGTGTACAGAATTATTCCTTTGTTCTCACCTCCTATATTCAATATAGATGCATGGGCTGTCAGACAGAATATTATTAACTCACCAAACTCACCAAACAAGCTGGAAGGCAAAGACATAATAAACGAGAGAAAAAGGATTTAAAAATTGCCAACAGATATATTCCAAATATTTTAAGGGTTGAATTTCGCTCGGCTTTCTCTCATGGCTGTTTCACAAGTGTAATCCCTGTACTGAAAAAGATGCTAGAGGCTCAGTAGCATTTGCTTTCACCTACATCAGCCAGGTCTGTCTTCAGGGAAACAGAAACCCTGCTTGTTTAAAGTAAACGCTATACTAATAAACCACTGTGCTTCCTGAACCCCTGAGGCACACCTTTTCTCTATTCACTTGTCTGATATACACTCTCTGGGCACTTTATACACAACACTATAGCAATACAGGCTTTAGGGCCTCCCTTTGTCTCAGTTCTTTGTGGCATGGATTTCGCAAGATGTTAGAAAAGTTCCTTTGAGATTCTGGTCCATGTTGACATTCAAGTCCACTTTCATACTGCGAATCTTTTTTTTTACCACATCCCCAAGGTGTTATACTGGATTCAGGTCCAGTCACTGCGAGGACTAGTGAACTCATTGGCATGCCCATTATACTGTACCAGTTCTTACCTGTTTCAACTAGCTTTGGTACAAGTGTTCAGTGAATGTTCATGCTGATTTCTGCATATTTTGTTTAAATTAAGGCTCAACCAGGAATAAAAAATAGCCAACTAGACACACACAGCTGAATCAAAATCACTATTTTCTTACTATTAATAAACAGTGAAAATGTGCGAAACAGAACCTTAAATAAAAACCATTCACAGGCTACAAATTACTTTTCCAGTTTCTGTGCTTATTCTTTCTGTATCATGATACACTATTAAGGAATGGAAGAATGGACTCTGGAAGTTAGAGTGTGCAGCCTGGCAGCTCCTGTCCATCACCAGAGACCTTATTATAGCTTATAGCCTTCCTTGGATAGAGGATGCTGTGCATGCCGCCGTGGCTAGAAGGTCTTTGACTCAGGAGCTGCTGAAAACAATTCTGGATCATCTTCTATCAGCTACCAGGAGTGGGTTTGGATAGTGATGTGCAACACATGGCACTCTCATGCAAGGATAATATTTTTTCCATTTTATTATTTCAAAATAATTGAGGTTCCTTCAGGAGCGGACAGGAGTGGAATTAGTCTCATGCATCCACTCACCTTTACATGTCATACACAATGATATCACTGTCAATTTTCTATAAAAGCAAAAGAAAATCTAAAAAAAATATATATATAAGATTTATATACAGCAGTGACTAGAGAGTGTATGACTAGTCTATGCCACCCCTTCTCGAATGAATGTGAAGAATGTGGGAAAGTAGTTTTCCTACACTGAAAGCTCTGTGCTTTCCTTTTTGCACTGTTTTTCACACACTCACAAACACACGCATCTTGCTTTTCTCCCCGTCTTTCTCACCAATGCATTCTATGAGAAAAGAAACGGCTTGGCACAGAGACGAAGTGCAGGACGCTTCAAAAACAGCACCGAGAGCCAGAGAATGTCGGGGAAGAATGTGAACTCTTACTGCTCTCTCTTACTCCTTCACTCTCGCACACCCACACACCCATACACACACACACACACACACATACACAGACACACGCACTACGCACTCTGCAGGTGGTGCCAACATGATCTCATGCCTAATGCATAAGAATACTAATGAGCATGAGTGATTTATTTAGGTTTCTTATGAACAGTGACACTGCATGTCTGTCCATAAAGCAGTGAAACACTGCAACAGCTACCTTGTGAACAGTGGCAGAGGGTGACAAGGCACGACAAGAGTATGCTATGGGGTGACAGCATCCAAAATATCGGTGTGCATGATGCACACATAATGACATTATTGGATTCGCTTCATAGTTGCACTGTAGTTTCAAATACTTCTGTTTCACAAAAATCTGGATGTGGAATTATGAACCAGCAATCACAGGGAAAAACACACTGAGATGATGTGAGAAAGAAAACTTGAAGAGGAATTGTAGAATGAATGAGTGAACGAATGAAAGAACGAATGAACATATACTAAAGGTCATCATTTGTTTGCTTCGAGAACAGATAATACATTTATATCTGTCCCACTATTATTATTATTATTATTATTATTATTATTATTATTATTATTAAATTAGAAATTCAAATTCAAATTTTATTGGTCACATCATACACAGTACGACATTTAAAGTGTGCACATGAAAAATAGGGGATATAGTTAAGAATATACAGGGAAAAGTAGGGAAAAATGAAATGGTAGAAATCACAAACGAAAAATAACTTGAAAGTCAAGTGTCAGATATGCATATGCAAATATATGTCTATGTGTATATATAGATATATATGTATATAAATATATGTAGTATCAATATAGCAGTAAATATTATAAATAATGAAAAATAAAATAAAAATAATAATAACAAAAATAGTAATATAATATATAATGTATACAAATATAAAACTGCTTTATAAAAACTAAATATAAAAAACAAATATAAAAACAAAAATATAATACACTAATATAATACAGTACAATATAGTATATATATATATATATATATATATATAGTATATGTGAAAAATAAAACAATATATAAATAAATATATATGTGTAGACTCTATAATATATAGAAGATACAGTATATGCATATATGTAGATAAAATGGTCAACTTTGAAATGGTGTAGCAAATGAATACAGTGTGTACAGTGTGGATATGTAAGATAAATATATAAATATATATGTAGATGTATATATAAGGCAAATATAAATCCAATCCAATTGAACAGGGAGTAAAGTGTCAGTGGACTTGACAGTCCTCCAGCATTTGTAACTAACCTGAGAATACAGTATACACACCGCATAACATAACACACATGCACAAAGCCGGTCTTCTCACGCAGCCATCAGTGCAGTGAATTCTAATGAACTTTAATTTAGTTAAATACAGAGCTCTCTGTGTCTGAGTTTTTGTGAAACTTAACAACATCCACTTCGGGTTTCCATAGGAACTATGACGGTAATCCCAATGACCAGATACAGCAGAAAACACTCGAATGACTCAAACAGATGGATCTCAACACAAACAGAGGAACTGAAATATGTCAAATTGAAATAAAAGCTTTACAGTGATGACAGTGCCCATGTACACCGATCAGCCATAATATTAAAACCACTGCCAGGTGACGTGAATAACATCGATTATTATTATTATTATTATTATTATTAGGCAGTAAAATGAAAAGTCAGTGTTGGAAGTGTTGGAAGCAGGAAAAATGGCTAAGTGTAAGGATCTGAGTAAACTTTGAGAAGGGCTAAACTGTAATGGATAGATTCAATTCAACTGTCTCAAAGCAGCTTTACAGAAGTATAGAAACACAGAAAAAATTATAATGTTTAAAATTCAGGTAGTATTTATATCTAACATTTATCCCAAATAAGCAGGCCTGATGCGATGGTGGCCAGGAAAGACTTCCTGAGATGATATGAGATAGAGAAGAACCATGCACAGAAGGTCATTTAGATCACTGGGTCAGAGCATCTCCACCAAAACAGCAAGTCTTGTGAGTATGCAATGGTTGGATTGAATTGAATGAGTGCTCAAGTCTCATTGACGAAGTGTTGAGTGAAGGCTAGCCATCTGATCCCAAAGAAGAACTACTGTTGGTTAAGCTTGTACTGAAAACATGTAATGCTGGCCTATGATAGGAAGATGTCAGAGCATCACAGTTTGCTGCATATATGGCTGCATAGATGCAGACCAGTCAGAGTGTCCATGCTGACCCTAATCACCCCTAAAAGCACCCATGATGGGCATATAAACCATTGTGCAATGGATAAAGGTTGCAAGAAGAACGTCTTGGTACCAGATACCACAGAACACCTTCAGAGGTTTAACAGAGCCAATGTCTCAATACATCAGAGCTACCTTGGCAGCACAAAAGGGCAAAATTATTCAGGTGGTTTTAATGTTTCATCAGCGTAACTGGAATAATAAAACAATGTCTGGTTATACTGCAGCACTTCCACATGGCCTCACTTCTGGTTCATCAGCCATGGTTGTCCTGAATTCTAATCATGAGCTGTACTGTAGAAGTGTCTCTGTAACGTATTTCCTTCTCGTCATGTGGCCAGTCTGCCTGCTGTATTTGCTTAGCTGAGCATAATGAGAGTGATAATGATAATGCTTATAGTAATGACAACCAGCTCGGCACTATACCCCCTCCGTTTTACTGTGCTCAAGACGTGGAAACAGCCAGCGATACTCAGAGATAATGGGAACATTTTGTGAAATCCAGCAGCATATAAAAAGGATATTCAAGCAAATTTAATTATGTCGGAGCAAGACATTTTGTTATGCTGTGTTCCAGTGTGCTGTGTAATCAGACCTGTTTGGGTGTAGGGGGTTTAGCCTTGGCACTTCATAACGAATGGAGCTAAGTGGATTTGGCAAGGTTTGCTTAGTTAGTTATGCAAAGTGTTTGTGAGGAAGTAATCTTATCAGCTTGAAGTAATTTTTGTTGTATAGGCATGGCTGTGTTTTCCTAGTTGTAACAAAAAAACTGGCAGCATTCTGTCTCACATGTTGTTGGAAATAACTTGGGTAGGACTTACCTTAACCAGCTAGATCAAAACCCTGTCACTAGTTACTTCTAGTTAAGAAGTGTTAAGTGGGTCAAGGTTAATAACTAAGCAAAAATATTGTCTACTGTGTTTTCTAATGGAGAGAAAGAATTTGGGAATTTTGGGGGGAATATTTTGATGGAAGTGAATGAATGCCTTGATTTTTTAAGCACTTGTTTAGTTCAGGTGTGGTCACTGCTATGGGCGGTCAATATTACCTTAAGAGTCTTGGAGTAGTCTGGTTCCTCTCAAGGTTTCTTCCTCGTATCGTCTCAGGGAGCTTTTCCTTGCCTCCATAGCCTCTAGCTTGCTCATTAGGGATAAATATAAATTTTAAACATTATAATGTTTATTCGAATTGTTATATTCCTGCTTTTTTTTGCGACTATGTCCATTGTTAATGGAGCGCTATACAAGTACAATTACAGTGAATTTAATTAATAATTATGATGCATTATGAAAGATGATCTGGACCACTTTCTGTCTAAGTACATTCTCGAGTATCCTGTCCAAACCTTGACTGCATATCTGTGTGTCGGTTTTGTTTATGCGCAAATGAGAAGTGCCAAACGTACATCAAAATCATCCGTCGCATTCCTTTCTGCCAGACACTAGGTGTTAGACATTTTCTGTAGAGAGTAAAAGCACTCTACGTATAACGAGTGACTCGGCTATCGCTCTCCCACATTTTCCCGTCCTACTCTCTGTCGCAGTAGCCGTGAAGTACAGTGTAGGTGGAAATGTTTCCTCTTCTGGTGATGCACATCACTACGAACCACACACACAAACACACTCTAGAGCTATAATCCTGCAAAATAGGGTCATCTTTCCTGTCAGCCTCACACACCATAATTCTTATCCGAACGCTGAATTCCTGCTCTTCTTTACTGTAACGATGACCTACATGTGCATCCAGCATCCAATAGATCCTTTGTTATCTACAAATCCAGACTTTAATGACTTGAACAGGTCGAGCAGACATACAAAACCATTTCTCCTGCTTATCAAAGACTGTGTTCTCCATCTCTCTACTTCTTTCTCGTGCTTCAATCACAGATCCCTCCTGTGCATTTCATCTCCTACCTCTCATTAATTGTGTCTCTGGATGTTCCTCCCTCTTTCCTGTTCTGGCTGCTTCACAGAAAATGACAACTCTATTTTTCCATTCAGCCACATCAAGGGCTGCTGATGATCTACAGCGAGAGAAATCCATCATGACCCCAGCACTGGTAAAGTCCCAGCAGGCTCGTATCAAAATCCACACAGAGACAAAGTGAGTCAAGCTCACAGTTGCCGTAAGGAAGAAGATAATCTCTATAGAGCTCAGTTAAAATTCTGACGATTTTTCCAGTGCTAGTCAGCAAATGGCAGATTCAGTAAAGTGGAAACTAGATTTACTTTATGTGTGAGTCTGCGGGATCCGTGACCAAAGAGGGTAGAATTTGCCTTTGTGTTATACAGAATGCTGTTTAATGACTTGTGTCTGTGAGCCTGTCTGGTTAGATAAAACAGGAATAAAATATCATGCTAAATAAAAAAATGAATAAATGAATAAATGAATAAATGAATAAATGAATGAATGAATGAATGAATGAATGAATGAATGAATAAATAAGATGCATCTACAGAGATGTTACCTCTGAAATCAACCAGACCAAAATAAAAATTTGAACTCATTTCTATTTTGGCTACACAACACTACCCAAATTCTTGTCTCTAGATGATGTGCCGGTCAGCATGGTGGCTTAGTGGTTAGCACTGTTGCCTCACAGCAAGAAGATCCTGGGTCCGAATCCCGGGTTCGAACAGGCAGGGGCCGTTCTGTGTGGAGTTTGCATGTTCTCCCCGTGCCTATGTGGGTTTACTCCGGGTTTCCTCCCACAGCCCAAAAACATGAAAATTAGGTTGATTGGTAATTCTAAATTGCCCATAGGAGTGAGTGGTTGTCTGTCTATATGAGTGGCCCTGTAATGGACTGGCGACCTGTCCAGGGTGTACCCCTGCCTTTCGCCCAATGTGTCCTGGGATAGGCTCCAGCAGATCCCTGTGACCCTAATTAGATATAAAGCGGATATAGATGATGGACGGATCAATAGATGACGTGCTTATTTTTTAATCTATCCATTTACAATAGCTTCAACAAGCTTAACCAGCTAGCGGCACCAGTCACGTATCAGCTATTTTACAGCTATTTTAATCTTCATAAAGTCCTTATTCACAATTCAGTTTAGAAATACATGTGCACCTTAGCGACCTTTTCTCCTGATAAATGCCTGAATTTTTTCTTAGGAGGCGTGATCTGTGGATTAGATTGGCTGGGATTCTTTTTGCTTAAACCTGGCAACCCTGGTTAAATATGTGACCTTGGGAAACACCTGCTGTATCAAAACACATTTGAACGAAGGTCAAAACAAGCTGTATGGTGGACGATTGCATGTTGTTGCAGGGTTCTTCTAGAAATTCACTAGATGTTAGCCTGTAGCTAGTGTAGTAGCCTCTCAGTTTAAGTTTATTTGAGGCTATGGTGTTATTAACATTTTTTATTACCCCACTAAATTCTGAGGTCACGTGACCTTTCTGTGCGTATGTCAGACACATAAAACATCCCATTCATCCCCTTTTTGTTTTAATATGATTATATTTGCAATACATGCAGAGACAAAATACGTGTTATTGTTCTATAAAATTGACCAGAACTGTCATTTCTGTTGAATATACACAAGTATTATTATTAGTGTGATATATGCTTACCATTGTGTTACAGCTTTGCACCAGAAAAAGATAGGAATGGGGTGTGAAAGACAAATAAACACACATAAGCAACACACACACACACACACACACACACATACAGGCGGATTGTTTCCCAGCTGCTGGTTATCAGAGTCTCACTGTACTCATTCACCAGTACCAGCCATGCCGACAGGAAACACGCCCTCTCTTCCCACATCTTCCCACATCTTTTTATATCTGTCCTCAATGTCTTAACTTCACCGTTTAACATTTCTCAATATCTTTAATGAATGACTGTAGAGCCTCTTCGGGAGATTAGGTAAAAGTCTCTCATTCTGATTCTCTGCCCTCTATTAGGAGGATATTTATAAATGACACACTCTCCTTTCCTTTTTTATGCTCTGGCCCTCTGACACATCCATGTGGAGTGGAGGATGGCTTGGGAAATGCTCTTGATTACATTCATACACACACACATGCAAAACTGTGATCTCAAATAATTTTATTTTAGTCCTAATCTGACAGGTTAAAGAGGAAAAGAAAGCCACTACGACTATTACTGCTACTGCTGCTTCTATTACTGTTATGGTTTCTACGACTGATAAATAATCATAAATAGTAATATACACCGATCAGGCATAACATTATGACCACCTGCCTAACATTGTGCCGGTCCCCCTTGTGCTACAAAAACGGCCCTGACCCGTCATGCACTGTGTATTCTGACACCTTTCTATCAGAACCAGCATTAACTTCTTCAGCAATTTGATCAACATCCTTCCTTCCTTCCTTCCTTAGCTGAGTGGGTATGACCTGAGGTAACTTGGTTGTAGCTATGGTCAGAATCCAGATCAAACTCTGCAGCCTGAATGTAGATGTCACTGATGTGAATGATTTTTCGTGTGTTGTTAGTTTGTGTGTTATCTGCGTGTTGTGTTGTACCATGGGGAGGTACTAAAGCCTCAGGCGCAATAAAACAAAGCTGATATTATCTCCCTGGCTGTGGAGAAACAGTTTTAACCTCTTGCCTGACTAAACATCAAAATTGTTTAGATGGGAGCAGGTGAAAGCTGGAGGCAAGATCAGGAGTCATTGCACACACACACACACACACACACACACACACACGGACCCCACTCACAACTAACTAAAGTTCTGATCCACTCTAGCTTATGTTTTTCTTAGACAAAGAGCAGGATCTCGACTGTTCTTCAGTTTAATCCCCATGCACTGCGTCTGTGCTGAGAAAAAATTTAACGTCTTTTTATTTAAAACTAATGAAAATATAACGAATGCTGCTAATACATAGACTTGCTGCTACTGTATATAACACACACTTGTCATGCCAGAGCTGGTTTCCATATCCCAGCAACACTGCAAGTCACATGACCTGGTCACCTGATTATTGCTTCACTAAATGGTATGACTAGTTAAATTCCGGGATGTGCTTAGAGGTCATGGCATTGGACTAACGATCAGAAGAGTATGAGTTTAAAATCCCAGGTCCACCAAGCTGGGCCCTTGAGCAAGGCCCTTAACCCTCAACTGCTTAGTTGAATAAAATGACATAAAACATAAGTCTGGATAAGGGTGTCCAGAAATGTAATGTAATGTGATAGTTCCTGTTCCTGCGTCCCAGTTTGCTTACTTACCCTATACCCTAAAAGTATGCACTCCTTTTGTGATGAAGTAGTACACACCCTAGCAAAAGAGTATACAAGTACTGCGACATATTAATGTACTGGAAGAGAAGACGTACAGATGTGCTGGAATGATGAGGATTTATGGTCTGACGAATATCTCTTTAATACAGAGCCTCTCTGTTTCTCTATGAATTGTGGGAATCAGTTTAACTCAAAATCCAGTGCTATAAACATGCACACAATACACATCCTGTTCCACACGTTCGTGTGAGAGTCACGTGACTCAGATGATGTAATGATTAGTTGTAGGTTCAGCTGAAGATTGTGTGTGCTACTGTTTGATTTTATTGACCCTGTCTATTAATAGGAGCATAAGGGGAAAAAAAGTTGACCTTGTGCTAAAGGCATACAAGTGTCCCTTTAACCCCTCTCTCTCTCTCTCTCTCTCTCTCTCTCTCGCTCTCTCTCTCTCTCATTTTTATGAGTGTATCATACAATTGTTCATTCTTTCGTTCCATTCTTCATGAATTATTTTATGTTAGATATCATTTAATATTAGGCTTACTCTTCCTTCCTTCCTCTCTCTTTCCCTCCCTTCTTTCTTTCTTTCTTTCTTTCTTTCTTTCTTTCTTTCTTTCTTTCTTTCTTTCTTTCTTTCTTTCTTTCTTTCTTTCTTTCTTTCTTTCCTACTCACCCACCACATGTCTGAGGTTCCTTCCTTCCTCTCTCCCTTCTTTCTTTCTTTCTTTCTTTCTTTCCTACTCACCCACCACATGTCTGAGGTTCCTTCCTTCCTTCTGTCTGAGGATTCCTTCCTTCCTTCCTTCCTTCCTTCCTTCTGTCTGAGGATTCCTTCCTTCCTTCCTTCCTTCTGTCTGAGGATTCCTTCCTTCCTTCCTTCCTTCCTTCCTTCTGTCTGAGGATTCCTTCCTTCCTTCTGTCTGAGGATTCCTTCCTTCCTTCCTTCCTTCCTTCCTTCCTTCCTAACCATTTCCTTTTTCAAGATACGTAATCTGGGGGATTCCTCCGTATTCAAGGTATTCAAGGTCTGCTTCATTGTTTCTGGAACAGCTGTATTGAGGGGTAAAGTTTGCATTATGGCCGTGGTGTCCCTGTAACTCAATGGTGTAAGATGCTGCAGGCTGAAGTCTTGCTGTCTGCTACAGAAATCTGGAGAATTACAAACTGTGTACTGTGAGAGACTGAGAGATGCAGCCTTGTGCCACACAACCATCTGGACCACAGACTGTTTGTGCCCTAATGTCAGAGTGGATATCCGGTCTGTTCAGTTCAACTCAATTCAATTCAGTGCAATTCAGATGAAAGTTTAATGAGCCTTATAAGCTCTTAGCATGACCAGATACAGATACAGATTTGGCACAGCATTACAGGACATAGTAGCTAACAGTTATTAACAAGAATAAACAGTAACAATGGTTAAAAAAGCAAAGAGATGTCCAACATCTCTCTCTCTCTCTCTCTCTGTGTGTGTGTGTGTGTGTGTACCTGCAGACAGACATTAAACTAATCCAGGTATTGCTCATTACTATGCAATCTCAGTCTGCCTCCAACTGTGTTTCAGCCCTGTCAGCAACCAGCAGTACACACACACACACACACACACACACACCACACTTTTCAAGGTCATGATGTTTTTCAGTGCCAAATCATTTAGTGGCACCACCCACAGTTACACTGTCCTCTGCATCCATTGCAGAACAGTGCGTATGCATGCATGCACATACCCCCCCCCCCACAGGCTCTACTGCAATGCTATATACTATGCAACAATCAAAACTCTTGAAGTGTATTATGATGAGTGTGTTGTATACACATGTGTATATAATGCATGTTATATGTATATGTGCATTTTATTATGAGTATGCTACGTTCAGATGTGTGTGTAATAATGAGTATGTTATATATACATTTGTGTTATGATGTTATATGCAGATGTGTGTTACGATGGTTATGTTATGTCCAGAAGTGTATGTTATGATGAGTATGTTATATGCAGATGTTTGTGTTATGATGGATATGTTATATGCAGATGTGTATGTTGTGATGTTATATGTAGATGTATGTTATGATGAGTATGTTTTGTCCAGATGCTATATATTATGATGAGTATGTTATGTCCAGATGTGTATGTTATGATGAGTATGTTATATGCAGATGTGTGTGTTATGATGGATATGTTATAAGCAGATGTGTATGTTGTGATGTTATATGCAGATGTGCGAGTTATGATGAGTATGTTATATGCAGATGTGTATGTTGTGATGTTATATGCAGATGTGTGTGTTATGATAAGTATGTTATATGCAGATGTGTGTGTTATGATGGATATGTTATATGCAGATGTGTGTTATGATAAGTATGTTATATGCAGGTGTGTGTGTTATGATGAATGTTATATGCAGATGTGTATGGTATAATAGATGTTATATGCAGATGTGTATGTTATGATGTTTACATACAGATGTGTATGTTATGATGGATATGTTATATGCAGATGTGTATGTTGTGATGTTATATGCAGATGTGTATGTTATGTTGTATATATTATATGCAGATGTGTATGGTATAATAGATGTTATATGCAGATGTGTATGTTATGATGTTTACATACAGATGTGTATGTTATGTTGTATATATTATATGCAGATGTGTATGTTGTGATGTTATATGCAGATGTGTATGTTATGAGAGATATGTTATATGCAGATGTGTGTGTTGTGTTGAATGATATATGCAGATGTGTATGGTATAATAGATATGTTATATGCAGATGTGTATGTTATGATGTTACATACAGATGTGTATGTTATGATGGATATGTTATATGCAGATGTGTATGTTGTGATGTTATATGCAGATGTGTATGTTATGATGTTACATACAGATGTGTATGTTATGATGGATATGTTATATGCAGATGTGTATGTTGTGATGTTATATGCAGATGTGTATGTTATGTTGTATATATTATATGCAGATGTGTATGTTATGATGGATATATTATATGCAGATGTGTATGTTATGATGGATATGTTATATGCAAATGTTATGATGTATGTTATATGATGTTATGAATCAGAGAGGCAGAGAAGCACTGAAAATATGACCATAAGTCCATGTAGACAATTAATCACATTTTAAGGATGATCATGATTATTGCCTTAATTAATTAATTATATCTAAGTGTGATATTCCGATAAAATCAGCTAGTTAATTGATATTTAATATTTTAATATTATTAGCTACATTAACTCACAATCTCATAACGTTTAACATTGTGAGAAAAGTGGTATATGGATTTAATGATTTAATTAAATTTAAAAAAATTAAATAAAGTTTGTCTTCAGTTTATAAAAAAAATGCCACTATAATTAATTATATAAAATGATTATTTTAATTTTAATTTAATTTTATTTATTTTTAATAATTGGCTACATTATTGTGGTTTCAATAATGATTATTTCAGTTGTTGTCACACAGCCCTGCTATATTAGTCTTTTTCCATAAATTAAGTAAGCTTCATCACATAAATTACACACACACACACCATGGTTAAACTCTCCATCTGGTCTCAGAATGTGCCACATGTGCAGTGATATATCCAGCATCCTGTCACACACACACACACACACACACACACATCAATATGCAGAATGGTCCTGGATTAAGTGCTTCTGTCATAATCAGTGTGTGTTAAGGTCAGAGACGGACAATCTGACTACACTGATGATACAAACATTAGCCAAGACTGCAGTTAAGATAGTCATGCAAGTACTAACACACACACACACACACACACACACACACCTGCTCCTAGAGACACACTTCTTCTGTTTCAGCAGCTCCACCTATGACAACTCAAATGGTGCACCGAACATAGTCTCACACTCTCTCTGTCGCCCTCCACACACACACACACACACACACAGATTAACACACACACAGATTAGCGCACTGACAGCATCATCCTACTGCAGCACAGTCCGAAAGTGCTCCCCGCCCCTCTGCACCACTCTTACCTTTGTGACAGTCATGCAGAGAGAGGATGAGAGTAGCTGGTGTCTATCCCAGGAAGACCAGAGTGTATGAATGTCTGAATGTGTGTGTGTGTGTATGTGTGTGTGTGTGTGTGTGTGTGCGTGTGTGTGTGTCTGCGCTCTACAGCCGAGTGAGCAGCAGCAGTAGTCTGACAGAGAGAGCAGGATGAAGCAGTGCTGCTCCTTCTGTAGGGCACTGCAGTGAAGTACGCTCAGCCTGCCTGCTTCCTACTACTGAAAAACATCCTCCTCCTCTTCCTCCTCCTCCTCCTCCCACTGTCTCTCACTCTCTCACTATCTCACTCCCTCTCTCTCCTGACTTCTCTCTCCACCCCTGCACTGTTCAGCCTGATTAGTGGGCTCTGTAGTAAAGCTTACTGATGAGTCGACTATGGCTGAGAGATAAACCCAGACGCTCTCTCTCTCTCTCTCTCTCTGTCTCACACACACACACACACACATACACACACACACATGCACACACACACACGCACACACTCTCTCTCTCTCTCTCTCTCTCTCTCTCTCACACACACACACACACACACAAACACACACTCTTTCTTTTTCTCTCTCTCTCTCTCTCTCTCTGTCTCTCTCACACACACAAACACACACTCTTTCTCTCTCTCTCTCTCTCTCTCTCTCTCTCTCACACACACACACACACACACACATGCACACACGCTCTCTCTCTCACACACACACACACTCTTTCTTTCTCTCTCTCTCTCTCTCTCTCTCACACACACACACACACACATGCACACACGCTCTCTCTCTCACACACACACACACTCTTTCTTTCTCTCTCTCTCTCTCTCGCTACCCTCTCTCTCTCTCTCTCTCACACACACACACACACACATGCACACACACAGTATATATAATCAAAGAAATATTATATAAACAATAAAATTAGCAATTATACAATCTGCCAATGTAAAGCTTGCCAAAATCGACTATAAGCCTCTTAATTACTATACGCAACTTCCCTAACCTCTAGTCCTATAGTAAACATTCAGTTTAAAGAATTCCTGAAAATATTGTCATGGCTAGTTTCATTGCATTAGTAACGATGTCACATCTGACATACAAAGTGAAGGACGACTCCATGGTCATCTTTTGTTAGCAACTGTGACGAGTGATATATATTTACCTCAGTAACAGTACAGTCAAAATTACAGACTTAATAAGCTCATGTGACTCGATGTTGATTGATCTAAAGCAAATATTTATAGATAACGCATAACTTACATTATAAGTACTGCTACTGCTTGTGCTGTGTGCAGCCATGTTGAATTAATATCACTGGCTAAACACGTGTAAAATTGAAAGGAGACCATTCCAAGTTAAGGAAAGTTTTAGATCTTTTTTGCCCAAATGAGGATGAGGTTCCCTTCTGAGCCTGGTTCCTCTGAAGGTTTCTTCCTCATATCATCTCAGGGAGTTTTCCCTTGCCACTGTCGCCATAGGCTTGCTCATTAGGGATAAAATAGGGATAAAATAAAATAAAATAAGGATAAAATAGTTTAATAATTTAATTTAATAATTTATTTTTATTTCTATTTATTTATTTATTTAATTTATTTTATTTCCCCCCCACTCCCTTCTCTGTTTATTTTGTTTTGTAAAGCTGCTTTGAGACAATGTCCATTGTAAAAGGCACTATACAAATAAATTGAATTGAATTATATCTGGTAGTGAAAGTAATTGGACACAAACATTAACATGGCTATTATTGTTGGATTATGAAAGGGATTATTTGCTTCATTCACTCAGACAGGCCTCAGTCAGTGTTTACATGAACATGTACTGCTCTCACCGATCCACACTGTGCTCACAAATCACCTAGCAAGCAGCAAAAGGAGCTACAAATTAGAAAAAAAATATGCTTCTTTAAGGCTTTCTGAGTACTTGGAATCCATGCCAAAGATTCCTCAAAGACGCCCGTGTAAATAATACGTTCCAGCGTTTCGATTTTCCTCCAAAAGTGAACACGATCCCGTTTGACTCATATCATGCCTTAGATGTGGTTTTTAGGATCAAGATTGAGCTGTGGTCAGGCAGCGGGATTCGAGTGAGCTCTTCGCTGCGATTCCACAGAGACACATGAGCTAGATGAGAGAAGGAACAGGTCTTCGTTTTGTTTTATACCACTGCACCGGATTCATTTTGTCTAACAGCAGCTCCGGCTTTAGATTATTTCTCTTATTCTTATCGATTAACAGAAACAACTTACTTAAATGGCGGACAGTCGACACAAACATATAAAATCCAAGGTTTATATGAAGTATGTTTTTCTGTGAGAAGATGTATATGCAGCATTTATGTAAGGAGCCTCCAGTGTCAGTGCTCGGCAAGATCAGAGGTAAAACTGTAACCTAATTTTTCTCACCTTCATAACAGAAGACTTTACAGTTTCTTAGTTACATTGAATAAGAAGAAATAAAATGCTTACTGATCAATAAACAGGTAGTACACTGTTATCTGTATCACCCAGTTATAACAGTTACATGTGTTTTGCTAGACAACTAAGAGTGGTGTTAAAAATATCCATGAGCATACATCCCCCTCTAGTGGTCATCTTTAGTACTGCATTAATTATTGTAACGCAACTCTATCAATATTTTGTCCTGAATAATTTCACGTAAATCTGAATACACCTCCAAACCCGTCACACCTCCCAGACCTTTCCTCTGTGTGTATCTCTGCCTATATTTGTATATTGAAATTTGATAGCATATTTAGGGATTAACAGTTTTCAAACGTAGCCTGTTAAGAATTATGTCTATACACTTAAATTTATTCTATTCTTCTCTTGTAACAAGGTTTACAGTCGTAATAAAAAAAACATTACACTCCATGTTGTACTGTGTATGATTTTGTATGTGATAAATCTTCTTTCGGCTTTTCCCTTCAGGGGTCACCACAGCGAATCATCTCTCTCCACCTATCCCTATCTTCTGCATCCTTAACACTTGCACCCACTAGCTTCATATCCTCATTTATTCCATCCATATACCTCCTCTTTGGCCTTCCTCTTTGCCTCCTGCCTGGCAGCTCCATGTCCAACATTCTCCTACCGATATACTCACTCTCCCTCCTCTGAACATGTCCAAACCATCTTAATCTGGCGTCTCTAACTCTGTCCCCCAAACGTCCAACATGAGCCGTCCCTCTGATGTACTCATAATACTCTTAATCCTGTCCAACCGTCTCACTCCCAAAGAGAACCTCAACATCTTCAGCTCTGTTACCTCCAGCTCTGACTCCTGTCTCTTCCTCAGTGACACTGCCTCTAAACCATACAGTATGGCCGGTCTCACCACAGTCTTGTACACCTTCCCCTTGATTCTCCTTTTACACAGAACTCTCTGCACTCACTTCTTTACCTCTTTCCCACACTCTCCATTACTCTGGACTGTTGACTTAAACTCCTGTACCTTCTTCACCTCTTCACCCTGTAATCTCACTGTTCCACTTCTAAATGTCCTCATTACAGAAAACCTATTCCCAAATACACATATCTGCAAATAAACTTATGTAGATGATAAACCATGCAATGTTTTGTACACTTGTTGCCTGTCTGCGTTAATTAAAAAGAAAAGAAAGGAAGCGAATAAAAGGTATTCAGATAAAATTCATGAAGATCCAGTTTCATCAAAATTCCCTGATTACAAAGGATAATCAATTGACCATTTCGTGACTATAAATAAGACAGCCTGAAGTAAATGTGATTGATTTCATAGTGGTGCTTCACATTACCCCATAAGCCACAACAAAGGATCTCCTACAGAAGCCACAACTATTCATCTTTAGAAATCTGGAGTCACATTTCTGTATTATTGACAAATCAATAGCTTCAACCCAAGCCTTAGAAATCATTATATGTCACATCTGTGCGACTCGCAAAAAGTGGAAGTTAGAGTTTGGAATAGAAGTAAAAGTAGTTTTAAGACCTTAATGTATCATTCATTTATTGATAAGATGAGAAGAATTCTTGTTCTGGATGTTTTGGTGCCTGACTGACTCATGTACAGCGTTTAAAGGAATTTTTACCTGATCTAATAGGCACTAGGAGTAAAATTGTAGGATTTTACTGAATCGTGTTCGAGCTTTAAAGACATACTTAAAAAAGTGAGAGTGTGACTTTTGATCAAGGTTTTTGGACTTGAATAGGCCTCATTACAGAAAAAGAAAACATTTCTTTCAGAAATCGTTACAGATAGCAATCCGTCCTGCATCAGGCATTTTATCAGCTCAATTATACGGCTCCCATTTAAACAGCCGTGTCTGGGAAAAGGTTTGAAACTCAAAGTAAGAAAGCGTATCGAAGCTACAAGAGACAAGCATCAAGGAACATCAAGATAGAAAGGGCAGCATCTGTACTGATAAGCCTCCACCAATAGGGGTCAGTGTCATAATTAGAAATAAAGCACTCTGTACGTACCCCTCTACCTCTTTCCATCAGCATCTTCCATCACTACGCACTGCCATCCCCCTATTCATGCACCATCCGACCACTAAATCCCTTCTCACGGAAAGCGTTACTCTGGTGGAATTTTTAATGTGCTGCTCTCCGGTTTCCCGTACGCAAGATGCTGTCCCAGTCAAACACTGTCTGCACACAAACCGCTTCCTTCAGCAGCCACGAGGAAAAGAGGGAGCTGTTGAGGGGGGGGGGGGTAGTTGGCACAGAAGAGAGGAATAGATGAAGTGAGGTACATGGTGGAGAGAAAGAGAGACTGATATGGTGGAATAGAAGACAAATGGTTTATTCAGCATGGATGTGGGATCTACATCTCTAATCTTTTTTTCTGTAGTTCACATTTTCGTAATTGCTTCTTCTTATTATTATTCCTCTCTTTATTATATGCAGCATCTCTCCATCTCCATTTCAACAAAAAAAAAAGTTTCCAGTAAGGTTATGTCATGGAAGTATCTCATCCTTAAGCCTTTTAAGATATATTCACACAGGAGATCTCTTGGGATTTTGAAATGATGTGAAAAACATAAACCATAAAGTGAGCAGCAGTTCTGTATGTGTATGTGCCTTGTTGATGAGAGAGATGGTCAGAGAAGAATAGCCATACTGGTTTAAGCTGACAGGAAGGCTAGAGTAACTCAAATAATCACTCTTTATTTGTCACATATACATTACAGCACAGAGAAATTATTTTTTCACATATCTCATCCTTGGGGGTTGGGGTCAGAGCACAGGGTCAGTTATGATGTAGTGTACCTGGAACAGAGTGGGCTGGGGGCCTTGTTCAAGGGCCCAACAGTGGCAGCTTGGCGATGCTGGGGCTTGAACCCTGATCTTCCTGTCAACGACCCAGAGCCTGAACCACTTGAGGTTTCACTGCCCCTACCATTGAGCTTGATCAATGTGATGAACAGAAAAGCATATCAGAGCATGAGGTGAACGAGCTACAAATGTAGAAGATCGCATCAGGTTCTTCTTCTATCAGCCAAGAACAGGAATTTGAGGCCACAGAATGTGAAACTGGACAGCTGGAGACTGGAAAAGAGTAGTGAGAGAGTGAGAGAGTAGTGACATGTTTTATTTTGGATCGAAGATACACCTATTAATAACTAATTGGAATAATTATTTATTAGGTGATTAATGAACTAGAGGTATACTTTCCTACATTCCGTTCAAAAAACCATGAGTGGTGCAAACTATTGCACATGACTGTATGAATCCCACAAGTAGCCCTTTTTCCAGTAATCCTCTACTGGGACAGACTCTGTTACTGTTTTATTATTACACCTGCAATGGGACTGATTTATGGCAGAACGACTAGGAAAGAGCCATATATATATTTCACGCCTTCTTTTTCTCATTTACTTTTCTCTCTTTCCGCAGAGCAAGATGTGCAGAGCAGCATTCCTCACATAAAAGTGTTACTGCAAGACAATTAATTAACCCTTTAACCCCAGTCACGAACTGTCCTGATGAGTTACTACAGCCAGATGAAGGAGGGGGAATAAGAGCTGGCAACATCACAATACAGTGCTACTTTTAAAGCAGACTAAATATATTATTTCAGATATTATATATATATATATATGTATGTATGTATGTATGTATGTATGTATGTATGTATGTATGTATGTATATATATATATATATATATATATATATATATACACTATATTGCCAAAAGTATTCGCTCACCTGCCTTGACTCGCATATGAACTTAAGTGACATCCCATTCCTAATCCATAGGGTTCAATATGACGTCGGTCCACCCTTTGCAGCTATAACAGCTTCAACTCTTCTGGGAAGGCTGTCCACAAGGTTTAGGAGTGTGTTTATGGGAATTTTTGACCATTCGTCCAGAAGCGCATTTGTGAGGTCACACACTGATGTTGGACGAGAAGGCCTGGCTCTCAGTCTCCGCTCTAATTCATCCCAAAGGTGTTCTAACGGGTTGAGGTCAGGACTCTGTGCAGGCCAGTCAAGTTCCTCCACACCAGACTCTGTCATCCATGTCTTTATGGACCTTGCTTTGTGCACTGGTGCACAGTCATGTTGAAAGAGGAAGGGGCCAGCTCCAAACTGTTCCCACAAAGTTGGGAGCATGGAATTGTCCAAAATGTCTTGGTATGCTGAAGCATTCAGAGTTCCTTTCACTGGAACTAAGGGGCCAAACCCAGCTCCTGAAAAACAACCCCACACCATAATCCCCCCTCCACCAAACTTTACACTTGGCACAATGCAGTCAGACAAGTACCGTTCTCCTGGCAACCGTCAAACCCAGACTCATCCATCAGATTGCCAGATGGAGAAGCGCGATTCGTCACTCCAGAGAACGCGTCTCCACTGCTCTAGAGTCCAGTGGCGGCGTGCTTTACACCACTGCATCCGACGCTTTGCATTGCACTTGGTGATGTATGGCTTGGATGCAGCTGCTCGGCCATGGAAACCCATTCCATGAAGCTCTCTGCGCACTGTTCTTGAGCTAATCTGAAGGCCACATGAAGTTTGGAGGTCTGTAGCGATTGACTCTGCAGAAAGTTGGCGACCTCTTCGCACTATGCGCCTCAGCATCCGCTGACCCCGCTCCGTCAGTTTACGTGGCCTACCACTTCGTGGCTGAGTTGCTGTCATTCCCAAACACTTCCACGTTCTTATAATACAGCTGACAGTTGACTGTGGAATATTTAGGAGCGAGGAAATTTCACGACTGGATTTGTTGCACAGGTGGCATCCTATCACAGTTCCACGCTGGAATTCACTGAGGTCCTGAGAGCGACCCATTCTTTCACAAATGTTTGTAAAAACAGTCTGCATGCCTAGGTGCTTGATTTTATACACCTGTGGCCATGGAAGTGATTGGAACACCTGATTCTGATTATTTGGATGGGTGAGCGAATACTTTTGGCAATATAGTGTATATATATACATATATATATATATATATATATATACATATATATCTATATATATATATATATATATATATATATATATATATATATATATATATATATATATATACATATATATATATAATGATGTATATTTGAGTTTATTTGACAAATATTTGAGTACATTTGAGTTACACAGTGTGGTGAGGGATTTCTCAGATTAAATAAATGTGTAAGTACACATGTGAAAGCAGTTAGGGTTAGTTTTTATAATACGATACTTAAAGATGACAAAGTGCATGTTAGTTATAAAGCTTAGGGTTAGGGTTAGTCTCTCATTGTCACTGAATTATTACATAAACTGTAGCAAGCAGCTACATCAAGCTAAATTATACACACCGAGTCCCTACAGGCATTAATAAAGCTGTGCGCTATAAAATACCGAAGCTTTGATGTAAAGCAAAGTATTTCTGAGTAAATAAGCTGCCCTGAAATACTTTTAATGAGAAATGCCACCGTTCATAGTCTGTGCAGCACGTCACACATGAGCCATGTCCGGTTGTGGTTTGAGTCCTCAGAGGGGAAAACTGCTATTATTTGTTGAGTATAAATACTGAAATATTTGTCTGAAAGGGGTTAAATCATCTGTTTTACTCAGCTCACGTAACATCCCATGGGGAGAACGAGGGGAAAATGACATAACAGCTGGACGACGCATTATTAAAATCAGGTGTGTGCAGGACATTTGGCTGAAACAGTTTTTAATTAAAAAATTACTTGGCCATTTACAGTATTTAAGGCTTAAAGGCATAAACTCTATCCGGAAAAACACATGAAATATATTTGTAGTGAATTATTAGGGATGTGCTTAGGAGTTCTGGTGCAAATTTGTTAGTTGTCGTCTATCTGTCACTCTAACATCACAGGAGACATTGCTCACGCAGACATATTGTTTAACAGGATAAAAAAAATATCTCAAACATAGGTGAGAATGGTCTGTTTTTTTTTTTGTCATTAACAAGTAGAAGTAGTGGAGAATGCAATGCAGAAGTTAGAGAATGCAATGCAGCTAAACACTTACATTTACAAGCCAGAGCAGAGAAGAGTCTTGATGTATAACTTCCTTATGCCAACACTTGCACTAAGTTACAGCAGAGACTTGGCTTGTCTAGTATGATGGTGCTGATGGGTGATGTCATTTTCCCTCCACAAAACAGCAGATTTAACAAGCTTTGTATGTCCGTATGTTGATTGCGCTAAAGCAAATACTTATTGTATATACAGCACAACTTAAATAAAGATCCAGTTTACTGCTTATTCTGGATGCAGACATGGAGGAACTCCATTTGGACGAGTTCCTGAGTGGGAATTCCAAGCTGAGGACACGTTTTCTTACTTGGTTGTAGGTTAGAAATTGAAAGTTACTACCTCTAGTTGAATACAGCATTTACCCGACTGGTGCCACTGTCACAATCACAGTCAAAAGATATTGTGGGTTCTCGGAAACTGTTGACCATGAAAGACCATGAAAAAAAGGACAACTTAATTTTTTTTGGACTTCATCAAAGGTCATATGTCAATAATAAGGATTATAGAGGGTGGGTTTTCCCTTTAAAGCCAAGAGCATCATGTACATGCTTGCTTGGCTCCGAGTCGTCAGTCCACCTCCAGGCTGCGAGGGTTATCCCAGAGACCTAGCCTTTCATCTGTGTTTATCCTGAATCAAGAAACATAACACAGAACAATAGTGTATTCTGTGTAGGAGTGTGTGTGGCCTGCAGGACGCTTGCCAGGTTTCAGACTGGAAGTCCACTGCTGCTGCTTCTATTTTAAAAGTCTTGAACTAGGCTTACACAAAGCTTCCTATTAACCAGCCAGAGATTATTATGAAAGAGGTGGATTTCACTTATAATCCATGAAAACAGAAGAATGTGAGTGTAAAAGTGAGTGAGTGCATGTCGAAGTGTGTTTGCCTTCGCCTGTGTGTGTGTGTTTTTGGCAGATTGGAAGAATTGCGCCTACCCACCTGCATCTCTGGCATTCACAGCCGTGCAGTGTTTTACAGTTTCCTGTACACGTGATCCATCTGCACAAGCCGATCTTTAATGCGGTTACACTGTTAATTAGCCCTGATTGAAATGATAATTGGATACAGAGTTAAGTGAGACTTCATGATTACAGCCAGCTGCCTCGGTAAACACACAGGCCTGGGACAAACAACAGAATATACCAGTGACTCAGTGATGAAAATAGGTTGGACGTAAACAAAGTGGACAACGACAGTAGACTAGGAAAGCGTGGAATAAATAACAGCCTTTCAGAGTAATGACTTTTCATTTCATTCCCAGTTCATTATGTCTATAATTTTTAATACTTATTCCATCCATCATAAATGGACTAAATTCCATGTGGAAGAAGTTTCATGTTTTGACAACTAATTAAGTTGCATTTGTATCATTTAGTGTTCATCCTTAGTGACAGCCTGGTCAGATTTAGGTCAAAAATACTGTGGGCAGGTAGAAACAAAAATAATAACTACACAATTGAACTGTCACATCTTTATTTGAGCTAGTTATGCGCTCGAGTGATGTTGATAGACTGGAAGATGGAATTTCTACCTGTGGTGTTTTTATCTAGTATTTCTACAGTACATTATAATGATTGTGTTAATAAACTAAACAGACACAGATAAAGATAAAAGTGTTATTGCAATAAATTCTTCGATTTTCTGGTGTAAAATTCCATCTAAAAGTGACCTAGGATGCATTTTGAAGTATTTAAATTAAAAACATTTCTCCAGCGTACACATAAAAACTACAGATCTTCCCATTAAAAATGAGCTTTCTGCATTTTATCAAGCTCACAGTACTGATGAAGATGAAGCAAAAGGATCAAGCTGATCTAAATGCACTTTGATTTGAGCTTGAAAGCCAAAGCACAAGATGTCAAGGTCAAAATACGTTTCAAATCAGGAGACATGGGAATCCTATACATAGCTGTCCATCTCACTGTGAATCTCGGAGCCTTATATATGAATCAAAATCGAACTTATGAAAATATGATTTAAATTCATTTATATTCATAGTTGCAGAATCCAGAGACACACAGAGGTTTTCCATGTATGATCTGAATCCTGATTCTACACTCAAAAAAATAACTCTTTGAATGAACTTAATTAAATCATGGAAAGAATTTCCACGTAACTTAAAGGCTCTCTTTCAGCATTAATGAATTTTGTTCGCCCGTCACGTGCTTAGGGTCAGTTAACTTAATTAATGAGGTTTCATTTGAATTATTTAGTACAGTTGGGTCCAACATAATTAGATAGATAGATAGATAGATAGATAGATAGATAGATAGATAGATAGATAGATAGATAGATAGATAGATAGATAGATAGATAGATAGATAGATAGATAGATAGATAGATAGATAGATAGATAGATAGATACTTTATTCATCCCAAAGGGAAATTAACAGCTTCCAGCAGTATCCACAAGCACAGGCAATACATAAAATAAGAAGGAATATAACAAAAAAATACTAAAATACCCGAATTTAAGGGTACAAAAATATAATAAAAAATATAACAAATAATAAAATATTACACAATTTAAGAAAACATAGCAAAAAAATACTAAATATGGAGATTTAAGGGATAAATATAGATATTAGAGGAATAAAAAATAAGTAATGTGCAAAAAACAATGAGTTTATAGGTACAGAAAAAATTGTTTATGTGCAATTTCAGTCCAGGACAGAGAGTAGTGTCAGCACTGACTTTTCCCACCCCGAGTGGAATCAAAGAGTCGCATGAGACTTACATTTTTATCTCATTTTATACATTTGAAGGTTAAGGGCCTTGCTCAGGGGTCCAGCAGTGGAAGCTTGGCGGAATTGGGATTTGAACTCACAACCTTCCGATCGTCAGCCCAACACCATTACCACTAAGACAGCACCACTCCCAACCAATGGGGCCATTTAATTTAATTAATGATTTAATTAAGTTCATTCGAAGAGTAACTATAACGTAAAAGTAAAGTAAATATATTTAAGTGAATCTATCTGCAGCAGGGATCTTCAAAATCCAGACATGCCAGCAGATTCAACTAATTACCAGCTACAGTGGGTTTGTTAAAGTGTTAAAGTGAATTCAAAACTGTGGTGGACAAAATAGTTTAACAATATTTTACTATTATTTTTATTTTATTATTATTTTTATTTTAATATTTTACTATTATTTTAATTAATATTTTTATTATTGCCATTTGCTTGCAAAAACACAAGAAAAAGGAAGAGTCTATGCCACTTTTGACAAAAATGACAAACTCATTAAAAACTATTCAAGACGCCTGCCAAATGTTTGTCTTCTCGACGAACTGTGTTCTCTTCTCACGATGCTCGCGTTGATATTTCTGGTTTCGTGTAGTGACAAGATCTCCTCAGTTTATCTCAACATGATTGAATCTAATAAATGTGAGGTTGTTGAATTTCATGCAAATACAACATGATTTAAACACGTTCATCTTGGAAACATGAAATTATTGTGTACAAAACACAGGTTACACTTTCGTACATGTAGCCAGTTTCCTTTTTTTGGGTGAATGAAAGTTGTACAGATTGTGATAGTGTAGTTGGGGTAAAATGAGCTTTCTTAATCAATGCAAATCCTGTATTTCATTTTCTCATGGTAGTTTTTTTTACACCTGTGAAATTTGGAGTGTCAAGTGGAAATCATTCCTATCTATTTGAATAGCCGGCCCTTGATTTGTGTTACTGTCTTTATACAGTTTTTTTGCGCTATCTGTGTATACAATCAGTAAGATTAACCCTTCTCTCTCTCTCTCTCTCTCTCTCTCTCTGTTTTGAGGGATTTCTATTGATATCCAGGACATCTTCCCTATTTCTCCCTCCACATCATCTCTCCACATGCTTTTCATTATCCATCTGTACTTTATTCTGATTCAGCATTTCTATTTTCTCAGTATGCAATGTGGCCTTGGCCCCAATGACACTGCTTCTGGTATACAAAGAGTGAAATTTGTCTAACTATTGGAGAAATTGAACTGACTCAGTATTTCCAGCTGAACCCTGTCATTCCAGGACTCCAGCTGTTTGGCTAGACTCGATCCGCGGCCTGCCAGCCTTTGTAAAGGTGCCTGAATGTCTTTTTTTTCCACACTCAGGAAACAGATCATTCTTTTTTTGTTCCTCTGGCTCATGTGATGTTATGAGTTTATTTTTGCTCCTGTCCCGGGCATATTTGCCACGGCTGTGATGTCCATTTCTCAAATCCAGGAAGCGCACTTGATCCCCCTGGTGGGAGCATCTCGTTCATTCTGGGCAAATGACGTGTGACTCGTGCTTTGCTGCCTCGCTCTGCGGTCGTGATTGTTATGCAAAGCCATGAACGCAGACAGAAGGGAAAATCTATTTTTGGAAAAGTGTCACGTTAGGAAAAAATCTGCAATTCTGAAGCTGCCATGAGTCTGAAATGCATAAACTTTCTCAGGAATATGATTTCTTAATCACAGATGAAACAACAAGTGCTTAAAGCACAACCGTGCGAGATGAAAAGGCCAGCTTTGTCTCCAGCTAACCTTCACCTTGGCATAATATCAGACACACAATATCATAAACATGGAAATCTGTCTCATTTATAAACCTCATATCCTGCTGCAGTAAACAGCTCTTTCTTTCTCATCTTGGTGGGAAAAACAGATACGTGGGATTGCTTTGATGCCTTTTGCCAAATCGCTATAAATTCAGGAAAGAACTCAGAGCACCATCTAAAATTCTAAGTGAGGGGGTGAATTCATTGGATTCAATTCAATTCAATTTTATTCGCATAGCGCTTTTAACAATGGACATTGTCTCAGAGCAGCTTTACAGAACATAAAAAACAAAAAACATAGTACAAAAAGTCCTAGATGTTAAGACAAAATCACCTCTATTTTTAGATTATGGATTATGATTAGTTAATTTATAACTTCTGGTTATATTATATAAAAACAACATAGGTAGGTCTAATACATTACTTCATCACAGTAGATGAGGAGATGGTGGTGGACTTAAACTTTGGTTAAGCCCTTATCAGCACCAGAGATGCCCACAATTCACAAGGCTGGATCTATCATTGGACACAAACTGGAGATTTTAAAAACTGGAGATTTTTGAGTCAGTGAAGAACAGGAGGTCAACAAACTGTTCTCCATCATATACATACATACACTATATTGCCAAAAGTATTCGCTCACCTGCCTTGACTCGCATATGAACTTAAGTGACATCCCATTCCTAATCCATAGGGTTCAATATGACGTCGGTCCACCCTTTGCAGCTATAACAGCTTCAACTCTTCTGGGAAGGCTGTCCACAAGGTTTAGGAGTGTGTTTATGGGAATTTTTGACCATTCTTCCAGAAGCGCATTTGTGAGGTCACACACTGATGTTGGACGAGAAGGCCTGGCTCTCAGTCTCCGCTCTAATTCATCCCAAAGGTGTTCTATCGGGTTGAGGTCAGGACTCTGTGCAGGCCAGTCAAGTTCATCCACACCAGACTCTGTCATCCATGTCTTTATGGACTTTGCTTTGTGCACTGGTGCACAGTCATGTTGGAAGGGGAAGGGGCCAGCTCCAAACTGTTCACACAAAGTTGGGAGCATGGAATTGTCCAAAATGTCTTGGTATGCTGAAGCATTCAGAGTTCCTTTCACTGGAACTAAGGGGCCAAGCCCAGCTCCTCCAATATATTGCCAAAAGTATTCGCTCACCCATCCAAATAATCAGAATCAGGTGTTCCAATCACTTCCATGGCCACAGGCGTATAAAATCAAGCACCTAGGCATGCAGACTGTTTTTACAAACAGCTCAGTGAATTCCAGCGTGGAACTGTGATAGGATGCCACCTGTGCAACAAATCCAGTTGTGAAATTTCCTCGCTCCTAAATATTCCACAGTCAACTGTCAGCTGTATTATAAGAACATGGAAGTGTTTGGGAACAACAGCAACTCAGCCACGAAGTGGTAGGCCACGTAAACTGACGGAGCGAGGTCAGCGGATGCTGAGGCGCATAGTGCGAAGAGGTCGCCAACTTTCTGCAGAGTCAATTGCTACAGACCTCCAAACTTCATGTGGCCCTCAGATTAGCTCAAGAACAGTGCGCAGAGAGCTTCATGGAATGGGTTTCCATGGCCGAGCAGCTGCATCCAAGCCATACATCACCAAGTGCAATGCAAAGCGTCGGATGCAGTGGTGTAAAGCACGCCGCCACTGGACTCTAGAGCAGTGGAGACGCATTCTCTGGAGTGACGAATCGCGCTCCTCCATCTGGCAATCTGATGGACGAGTCTGGGTTTGGCGGTTGCCAGGAGAACGGTACTTGTCTGACTGCATTGTGCCAGTGTAAAGTTTGGTGGAGGGGGGATTATGGTGTGGGGTTGTTTTTCAGGAACTGGGCTTGGCCCCTTAGTTCCAGTGAAAGGAACTCTGAATGCTTCAGCATACCAAGACATTTTGGACAATTCCATGCTCCCAACTTTGTGGGAACAGTTTGGAGCTGGCCCCTTCCTCTTCCAACATGACTGTGCACCAGTGCACAAAGCAAGGTCCATAAAGACATGGATGACAGAGTCTGGTGTGGATGAACTTGACTGGCCTGCACAGTGTCCTGACCTCAACCCGATAGAACACCTTTGGGATGAATTAGAGCGGAGACTGAGAGCCAGGCCTTCTTGTCCAACATCAGTGTGTGACCTCACAAATGCGCTTCTGGGAGAATGGTCAAAAATTCCCATAAACACACTCCTAAACCTTGTGGAAAGGGTGGACCGACGTCATATTGAACCCTATGCATTAGGAATGGGATGTCACTTAAGTTCATATGTGAGTCAAGGCAGGTGAGCGAATACTTTTGGCAATATAGTGTATATACATATATATATATATATATATATATATATATGCAGTGTATTGTAGAGCGGGTGAAATGGATTGTCTAAGCTAAGCTGCTGTAACACAAACATTTCCCTCATGGGATCAGTAAAAACTATCTATTTTTCTATCTATCTATCTATCTATCTATCTATCTATCTATCTATCTATCTATCTATCTATCTATCTATCTATCTATCTATCTATCTATCTAAAGCAAACTATTACATCATGTCACTCACTGACTAATTGCAATATAAGTTTTGAATACTAGTTTTTAATGTCTTGTTATAACATCACTACTGTGTAATTTACCTTCTGAACCTCACTTAGATAGCATTGCCTCACCTCTGGACCCAAATAATATTAATATTAACTTTTAGAAAAGACCAATTTGGACAATCTGGTCATTACTCATGACTATAACACTTTTCATAGTTAAACAATAGTAAAATACAAATTTGACTTGGCTTTTTTTATGTCATAGACTGTACATTTTTCTTTAGAACAGATATCCATGTTCCATTGTTTCCCTTCTTCTACCCATCCCGAGGCATACGGAGACTGTGCTGGCTCCTCTGGCATCCAGAGATGGACCAGCTCCAGCGCCGGGTTCTGCTTTGTGAGGATTGGGGTATTCAAAGCAATGCTGTGGACGACAACAACCTCCATATTAATTTACATGATATTCTACACATGCTGTATCACCATCACACAATTGACTACACATAAATGCACAATATAATCACACTCTCCGCTGTCACCCAAATGAGGATGGGTTCCCTTTTGAGTCTGGTTCCTCTCAAGGTTTCTTCCTCATACCATCTAAGGGAGTTTTTCCTTGCCACAGTCGCCTCAGTCACCTCAGGCTTGCTCACTTGGGATAACATCTAGGACTGTTTGTCTGTTTATATGTTTGTTATTTCTTATGTAAAGCTGCTTTGAGACAATGCTCTTTGTTAAAAGCGCTATACAAATAAAATTGAATTGAATTGAATTAAATGTCAGTTTTCAAAAACAAGATTGTCTTGTATATGTCAACAGCCACTGAAGAATTCTGAATAAAATGCTAGATGATGTGCTGAAGCATTTTAGATCACAGAATTGATGTAAATTGTGTGGTCAAATTTTGCATATCAAATTAATCAGAAGTAAAATTACTGGGTAGTCAAGACAAATCACTTAAACCTACATAAATATTTATTTAGACTCATTCCAGTAGCTTTTAACACACCAAAATGGATCATTTTTCCAATAACAGCATGCCCTGTGGTGTTGTAATCCTCTTAGACCACAGCGATTTGCCAATGATTACAATTTTGATTTATTAACAAGCAACACATCACACTTTTGTTAGCCTCTCAGGTATCTGGGGCAGAATCTCGTCCTTAAGCAGTGTACCAATAACGCAGTTGAACAAACACAACAAATGTATTTATTCTGCTATACATCAGTAGCAGTCGGTCATGATTTATTGCATTTCCCAGTGGTCCTTTTTATGTATTATGTTGTAATTATTCTGCGTCTTATAATGCCAGGAAAAACATTATCCAATACAATACAGGGAATTCTTCCAAAACACTGACAAAAAGAAAAATAATAGCATCATATAACACATTAAATACTATTTAGATGCTTGAATTTTACTTTGAATCTTTGACTCTAATCATAGTCTTTTAATTGCTTAAACATCGTTTAAAGTTGCCAATCAGTCCGAGCCATGATGTCATCGAAAGACGAGACTAATTTAGGGAAGACAAATGAGGATCCAAACCTCTACGAAAAGCCATAAGTAGATCATTTAAGGCCCTGGCGAGAAATGAAGCACCTGAAAACACTCAGTATTTTTTTCGTCCTCAACCTCAAGAAGTGCTTCTTTAAACTCCCGGATAGGCCGTCATGCGGAGAACATGTACAGACACTGCACACAAGAGCTCAGCTTGGCGTTTATGCGGTCAACCACGAAATAAATAATTGCATGAACGGCTCCCTGAACCTAATAATTACACGCTGGAAATGACGAAGTTCTGGTTTTCCATGGTCACAATGCAAAAAAACAAGACAAACTTGCAGAACTAAAAACATTTTTTCCTCCTACTTCTTACATTTTTCCAATCCATTCCATATGATCCAAACCGGAAGCTCTGTGAAACACGACCTTGCGTTCTTGCTTCTCTAGACATTTACTCTGGACTGTATTACAAGCTTACAGGACAAGGAGCTCTGAGCCCAGTGGCTGGTAAAGAGGTCAGGAAGGACAAGCTGAGCGTGCAGCTCTGCTCTGATTGATTTTATGCACGTTAGGAAGAGCAGTTTCCGACCACAAGCACATTGTTTTTCTTTCAATGCTAACAGGGGACTGTGCTCTCAGAACCATTCTCTAAGCGCACATCCGGTGATTTTAGATGTGCAGAATGTTTACCTTTGGAAATAATCTGAGGAGGTGATGTGGCCAGGGAGTGTTGAGGGGAAACATGTAGTCCGAGTTTCATGCATGTGTTTGCATTGCATGCCTCTGTGCTTGTGTTCATGCGCTTTATGTGTGTATTGCATGGTGTGAACTGTGTGCTGCAGTCTCTCTGCGGTGTATGCGGTTTCAGTTTCCACATTACTCCATCTCTCAGTGTTGCTACTGGCTCTCTCTGCCCGTGCCCTTCCACTGCCAGATATCTGGAAAAGTAGCAATGACTCACTTTTCAGGCTACACCATTTTTTTTTTTCACTTATTTTTATATATTTATTTCAGACTGCTTTGCCATTGCTTTTCTAATGGCACACGTATGCTCTACCCTCGGTCTCATTCTCTCATAACATCAGCACTATTTATGTTTGCTGTCTGTGCTTGGGTTTTATTGCTCCTCTGATGATCATGCTTTGCTGCAGAATCTGAAGGCAAACTGCAACGTCGAACCTCACGATACTTAAAAACTGTGTAAAATATTTAGTGTGCGTCTCAAGGAGGAACAACAATGAGACATTTCCAACCCTTAAATAATTGCGATATTTAAAAAAATGACCAGACTGTGAGAACACTATCCGAGCTTTTGATTTTTTCCACCATCATGTTCCATAAGTATTCAACAAGTTGCACTGAGAAAATAAACGTCCTTTGCTTCAAACAGCCTTTGTATCAAGCTATTGACTTGGATTAAACAAATAATCTGTTGTATAACAGTCCCTCTATTATTATTCATTTTATTTGGTTCTCATAGTCGGGTCCAGCAACCCCAAAGGGTCTGTGAAGTATATCCAGACGGTCTGTGATTTTTTTTTATTTTTGTTACAGGAAATCCCATTCTACCATTATGTGCTTATTGTTTAGTTTGCATTGTTAATAGTCTGTTTAACTTAACTGAATTGGTTTCATCAGAACCTCAATAATTCGAAAAATCTATAAATGATTTTGACTTGGACCAAATGTCTTCTGTTTCTGGTAAATCTGAGAATAGAAAACTCACTGTCAAAATACTTTTAAATGATTTTCTTGAAATAAATCAGTATAGAGCTGGTCTGTATAATTTATTTTTACAGGCTATACAAAAAGTACGAGTGCTTTTTCCTTACAACCAATCACGTCACACAAGGTAACACTTTACGCAGGAGTAAAATCTTTTCACCTACACTGCAAAATCACGTGCTTATCGTCTTACATTTCCATTACGATAATTAATATCAAACTGCTGAAATGAGGTTTGGAAACTCAAGGAACATCTACACATTAACTAGCTTGAATTGCTTGCTAGTTGTATAAAGACGCTGTTCAGAGTAAATGTATGAGCAGCAGATGTGACATCATTGAAGAATGATACTTTTAACTCCTTTGCAAACAACCACATTGTTTTCATAAGCAGCCATTTCAAATGAAATCGTGGATTACGGCCTTGTTGCAAAAACAAACACAACATTACCACTATGGTAACATTCTGGTTTGAAGAAGAAGACGAATAACTCGGAAGAGGCGATTTGCAATAAACCTAAAAAAAGATTCACCGCCCCACCAAATCTACCAAATTTAGAGAAAACAACCACAGCTGCAGTTGCTTCCCAGCAAGCGGCTATTCTTAAAAGTTTTACATTGCGTATCGATGTTTCAGCCCCACTGGCTTGTGTCTAATGCAGAAGGAATGTTTCTCGAATTACAGTTTATGGTAATAACAATGTGCAGTATAAATTATTATCATCATCGTTACAACCATTACAATTATTTTTATAACAATCATAATTGTGACTATGTGCTGTTCAAACTGAAAGTTTTTATTGCATGGCAGTGTTTATTTATTGGGGTCTGTAAAGGTTCTGTGGAAAAATAACATGAATAAGATTGAATGCAGAGGTTTGATTTCTTAGAAATCCAGTCTGAAGAATGTGGAGGTCGTGGCAAAGCGTCTTTTCAAGCTTTTTATCCTATGTTATAGATTGCTGCCTTGTTACTGGAGGTGCAAATATTTATTATCCTGGAAAGCTGCTGAATTGTAAATGTTGAAAAAAGGAAATATTCGACCCTTATTACCAGTACACTGGAGATTGGAATTCAACTTTTTCGAATGGAAATCAACTTATCAGGCATTTTCCATCAGTGTAAACAAATGAAATATTTTATTGTTAGAACCATTCATGTGGAAACAAATAACAGTTTTTGGGTTTATGGAACTTTTCTATGAAAATATTGTTCTTGGTAGGCTAGGTAAATGCAGAAATACTTATAAAAGTCTAGATTGTCTTAAATCCCTCAGTATCTCATTTTATATGGGTCATTAACCACCGCAGTGGAGTGTGACAAAAATATTCAATGCTAAGCACAGGCACAAAAAATAAATAAATAAAATAAAATAAAATAAAATAAACAAACAACAACAATAACAATAATAATAATAATAATGCAGCTTTTGGTCATGGGGAGTGTACATTTTTGTATTGACTCTATTACAGAAATAGAAAATGGCATTAGGTGCTAGCACAATTTTACAAGACTGACTTAAATAAAAAATAAAAGAAAAAAAACAATGTTTCAAATTCTTATGTGAGCTTCAGCATCCACCAAATACAAAAACTGAATTTCCCAAGATCCTTATTATGACAGCAAATGGCAAACAATGTCACATGACCAGTAACATGATCCATATACCCATGTTGTCAGTTTTGCTAGAGATGATTTTGAGCCTTGACTGATAACTTGAGTATAGTTTTGATCTGTGACCTCAACCTGTACCTGCATTACAGATTTACTTTCAACCTCTTGATCATTCCAGTGAAACCCTGCATTTGCATCCATTATAAAGCCATGATAAAGCCTAAGCGCTTTTTGTACATTATGTAAATAGCTATTATTAAATTATTGCTATTTTGAATGCAAAACCCAACACACACAGATGATTTTAATCATTTAATCTGGGGTTTAAATTCCAAACAAGGTCACTGGATACTGACCGAATTTTTCAGGATAAAGTAAACTTCCTAAAAGCTTGAATTCCTGCAGTGGCATTCAAAGAAACTGAGTAAGAAAGACAATATCCACTCATTCACCACTGCTGAACTTTTGAATGTACTATTGTATGGCAAGGTTTGCGATCCTGTGAATGCCAGGACGGAATTTCATTAGAGAAACCTGGAATTATCTGCGTAATCGAATAGCTTATCCATCACAAAGCATTAACTCGGGGTAGATGTTACTGAGTTTGGAGCTTGTCAGAAGATGCCATCCAAGTACAGTGTGAGTTTCCAGAAAATGTGACGATGGAATAGAATGGAATAGAACAATATAAAGTGAAATCATTTAACCATACAGATATAGCCAGTCCTGACAAAACCGGTGTCCTGAAAGGAACTCCAAACCAATGAAAAATGCAGTCTGTGTGTGTGTCTCTGTCTCTATAAACTCGTAGAGTATTTGTTTTAACCATGACTTTACCTTCTGTAATGTCCTGTAGATGACATTTCAACATTAATGTGATGGTCTGTTAATGAAATTGTCACATGGTCTCAAGCCTTTTCACAAATTCAAACATTTACATGACACAATCACATATACACTACCAGTCAAAAGTTTGGACACACCTTCTAATTCAATGTTTTTTGTTTAGTGACTTATTTTCTACATTCTAGAACAATACAGGAGATTTCAAAACTATGAAATAACACACATGGACTTAAGTAATCCATATGTAATGACAACAAAAAACAGTCAGTTGTTATTTTAAGACACGAAGGTCAGGTGTTCTGGAATAGTTCTTGCAAGAACAGTATTGTCAAGTGCATTTGCAAAACCCATCAAGCACCATGATGAAACTGGCTCACATGAAGACCATCCCAGTAAAGCAAGACCAAAACTTACCTCTGCTGCAGAGGAGAAGTTCATTTAGAGTGACCAGCCTCAGAAATCACCAATTAACAGCACCTCAGATTAGAGCCGTTATGAAGGCTTTACAGAGCATCAGTAGCAGACATATCTCAATATCAACTGTTCAAACGACATTATTGTGTATTTCGGCCGCCTTCAGCATTGTTTTACAATGTAGAAAGAAATAAACATCAGGAAAGACCATGGAATTAGGAAGGTGTGTCCAAACTTTTACTGGTAGTGTATAACACACATCAATTATTGTATGCAAAAAAATATTAGTGATAGCTAGCTTTGGGGCAGGCTTAATGTCCGTGCATACTGCTTATACACTTTCCCTATTGTGGAGGCATTAATTGACTCTGCATATTCAGTAACATGTGGGAGTTTATTTATGTGGCAGCGAGGAGGGGTGGAGTTACCAGAACATTTACTGGTAATAGGTGGGAGAATTGTGATGTGTAGGATGTGTCAAGAGATTCTGATTTAATAAGTAAGAAACATGTGAGCAAAATAATCAACAACAAGGTGGTCCGACACAAAGCATCAAAGAGTTATGGTATCCATCCTTAAGTTGAATATTATCCAACAACAGCAAGTCTTAAAGTAACTAGAAAGAGTTAAGTCTGATGAAGCAAATGTCTCATGAACACAAATGCCTTATGAAACAGGCCTCATGACATTTTGACATAAGGCGATGACATAAGGCTTAGTAGTTAAGCCATTGGACTACTGATTAGAAGGTTGTCAGTTCAAATCCTGCATCCACCAAGCTGCCACTGCTGGGCCCCCTGAGCAAGGCCCTTTACGCTCAATTGCTCAGCTGTTTAAAATGAGGTAAAAAGTCACTGTAGATAAGGGTGTCTGCCAAATGCTGTAAATTTAAATGACATGGTGCTGTAATGAATGGTGCTGTAAAGGAGAAAACAGGCATGAGCATGTTAGATTATCAAGTGAGGAGGACAGTTAATTGTCCATGCAGTAACAAATGGTGAGATCTGAGAGCTGTCCAGGTAGATCCTGATGATAGGCTGCATCTCCAGCGATGAACAGCTGCACAGTTTTTCTGGGTTTAAATCTCAGCTGATATACTGACATCTACAGCATTGAAACAACCTGAAAAATATTAAGTAGGCCCTCCCTGGGCTGCAAAACAGGCATGGACTCCACAAGACCTCTGAAGGTATGCTGTTCTATCTGGAACCAGGACGTACTCATTTAGTTCCTTTAATTTGTAAGACAGGGCCACCATGGATAGGACTTATTTGTCCAGCACATCCCACAGATGCTTGAATGGCTTGGGGGAAGTGGTTAAGTGGTTAAGGCGTTGGATTTCTGATCAGAAGGTTGTGAGTATGAATTCCAAGTCCACCAAGATGCCACTACTGCATACCTAAGCAAGGCCCTTAACCCTCAAGTGCTCAGTTGTATAAAAAGTAAGAGATAAAATATAAATGGCTCTGGAAAAGGGCATCTGCCAAAATGCTGAAAATGTAAATGCTTCAGATCTGGGGAGTTTGGGGCCAAGGCAACACCTTGAACTCTGAAGCATTCCTAAACAATTTTTGCCATGTGGTAGGAACATTTTCAATGCCATTAGGGAACACTGTTGCTATAAATGGATGTACTTGGTATTTCAACAATATTTAGGTAGGTGACGTGTCAAAGTAACAGCCATATAAATGAGGACCCAAGGTCATCCGCATAGCACTGTTATGAAAAACCTTGTGAGGATCTGACCTCACCAAAAGGGCAGGTATAGTGGGAGAACAGAAGTGGAAAGTTTGTCTGGAAACGATGTGGAGCCCCTCCATGTCTACGACCTCCAGGTACGAAGCAAACCATTGCCATGCTCTGTCGCAAATTCCAAGACTCAAGAAGATCTGTGTAAAATGCTTGGAATTATCTGTGGTTGTGAAGCTACATCACTCATCACTGTCCCAGGCTAAACCCATTACTATGAAATAAACATCTTACAAAAGTTATTGTCATATCAACCATTATATTTCTTTCTTCTGTGTAATATTGATATTGTTTACTATTACTTTTTTGTTTGTTTGTTTGTTGATTCTTTTAAACATTTGCCACATAATTAACAAGATGATTTCTTTCCCTGGCTTAGCCTTAATGCATCTGCAGTCACAGCTTACAGCCCTTAACAAGAAGGTACTTCAGTTTCAGGGTGCTGATTCTATATTAGCGTTCCCAGCCTCCCAGACACTGTGCTTGAAATGTGATATGACAGATTTGAAGCGCTAAGACTTCATCACAGCTTGAGAGTTTAGTGAAAACCACTAAATTCCTTCCCTCTTAAACAAGTAGTCAACTTCACAGTCTGAAGCACTCAAGCATATCTACCTTGACAAGTCCCATCAGCTGATGCAATATATTGTGTCCGGATCATGTGGCGAAGCGAGGACCTCGACCAACCTGGTGATGGAGGAACATTCAAAGAATTATAACAGGGAAAAAATAACTTACTGAAAATGATAGCATGATGCATATGCCAGTTTAAAGTTTCAGCACATTTTATAGACTACGTTTTTCCAGATACTTTTTTATAATGGATGTGCAGAGTCATTTAGACAGGATGAACACATCGCCGAATAAACAGCTTCCATTCTTTGCATTCTGTTGTGGTTTTCTGGAGTGTCTTCTCACTGGGTGAAGCTGGAGCATGACGCTCTGAGGGATAACATTAGGAGTGTGTTTATTCAGCCACAAATCATCCCATAAACTGACCTTAATGTAATTTCATCGCACACAGTTTCCTTGGCAACAAGTCTACACAAAACCTGGAAAGTTTTTTTTTTTTTTTTTAATCACATTTGTTTTGAAATATGTCCAAATATTCAGAAAGCAGTTGAACTCAAAGCTGAGAAAGCTTTCACTGATAGTAACATAGCAGCAGAGTGATAAAATGGTGTTTGTTAGGTTTTAAGCTTCATTAAGGGGCGAAACAGTATTAAAACGTAACCCTAGAATGGGTTTAGAGAGCACTCTGCTTTGTGGATTCCCTGAAACATGGAAGGTTTTTCCCAGCTATTCAGGTTTATGGGTAAAACATCAACCTTGGAGTATGTGGGTAACAGTATCCTTTGGTAACATGGACCCCTGTACTTATATCTCACAATATCAATCATTTTCAATTGGGACTTTGCAGACATGTAAAGAAAATATGGAAAAATCAACCCAGCTTGGCTTGCACATGTAACTATAAAATGCCAATGAAACACATTCAAGTGATTGACCTCGGTTGCCATTTTTTGGGGGCTAGTTTTGTAGGAAATGGACTAAATCTGGGTTAGCGCTCAATGGGTTAGCATGAATCTGAACGCTGTTGCCTGGGGATACTTGCCTATGTGGTTTCTGATCGGCTTCCGTGCAATGATGATTTCCAAACTTCAACCACAGGAGAGCTGCAGAGGGAAGCTGACACTGACACTGCCAACAATGTGTGTTTTTATGATCTAGCAGGCCTAAGGAGAAGCAGACAGAATGAACACACCACTGTTTTCAGAAGCACAGTAACCTGTAGGTTAAGCCCTATTCTAGTGTTTATGGTCACTCCAGCTTTTACAGTACATCTGGATTCCTTCAAATGGATGAATGAGACTTTCTAGAGTTTCACTTTTTTTTGTAAATGGTTCTTTTAGCTTATTTTAACATATTTGACTCAGAGGAAGAGTGAACTTAGGTGTGTATAAGGTGTTAATAAAGATTGTAGCAGATGGAGTGAAACTGTAATCCAGCAGTCATTAATGTTAAAGGTTGTGAACTGGACAATCCACAATAAAAAATGGCAGGCTAATTCTTTAGACTAGTTTATCTAAAGAACAATCTAGAATAGTCCAGAATACAGTAAGGCAGTCAGTGAATACAACTGCTTTGATATAATTAAAAATAAATAAATGAAAACATGTGAAAGTGACCCAGAAACGGATGTGACCTCTGGTGACTGTAGCGTCTGTTGGCGTGGAAGGGAAATGTGCTGAATTCTTGTTACACCCAAGTATGTATAATAATACATAATACATATATAAATAACAGTGAAGATTGCAAAATCATAATCAAATCAAAAATTTAAGAGGCTATGTGTGGGGTTAACAGGAAATGAGAAAACTTGCAGGATTATATGGGGCTGGATTTAAGAAAATATGGCACTGAATATAGAGCATTTGGCTGCATATCTAATATGTAGACTGATCAACACAAACAAGACTTGAATTAAATACACTGAGAGGCATTTAAGCCGAAGCGGTGATGAAATGAGGGGCAGGTGAGTGTTATTAGTAACCTGAGTGGGCGGCTGAGAGGTGGGCTTGGCATTTAGCTGGGGATTCTGGGGGATGGATTACCTAGACGATGTGATTATTGCTTTAAATATTAGGACATTTCTATGAAGCATTATTATATGAAACTTAACACCTTTGAAGAAGGTAAACTCCATCCACTTTGCACTTTCAAATCATGTTGGTCATCCTTGTTTTCTGATATATCTTTGCATTTATTGTTGATTTTCTTTCAACATTGTACACCGATCCAGCATAACATTATGAGCACTGACAGGTGAAGTGAATAGCACTGATTATCTCCTCATCATGGCACCTGTTAGTGGGTGGGATATATTAGACAGCAAGTGAACATTTTGTCCTCAGTGTTGATGTGTTAGAAGCAGGAAAAATGGGCAATGATGGCTAGACGACTGGATCACAGTGATCCCGTTATGTAGTGGTCAGTATCTATCAAAAGTGGTCCAAGGAAGGAACACTGGTGAACCGGCAACAGGGTCATGGGCAGCCAAGGCTCACTGATGCCCGTGGGGAGTGAAGGCTGGCCCGTGTGATCCGATCCAACAGACGAGCTACTGTTGCTCAAATTGCTGAAGATGTTAATGCTGGTTTTGATAGAAAGGTGTCAGAATACACAGTGCATGAGGAGTCAAGGCTGTTTTGGCAGCAAAAGGGGGACCAACACAATATTAGGCAGGTGGTCATAATATTATGCCAGGTCAGTGTAGATTACTGTGAAAAGGCATGAAATAACATTGTAAGATTTTTTTTTTCTCAAAAACTATTCTAGATCTGCACTTAGGGTGTTTTAGAAGTTCATTCTTGTCACACACACACACACAAACACACACACACACACACGCACAGTTTTTTATAACAGCCTGTTTAAACAATAAAGAACATTTACATTATACATATTTAATTAGACAACCCCTTATTTTGCATACATAATTGTACACTTTTTGAAAAAGTGAAGAAAAGGAGAATGGCAATTGGTGAAGTTTAAAATAATGAATCTATTATTCCTGTATTTTCTTTTACAGGTATATTTCATAATAAGTCAGTACTGAGGGAGAGCTGGTATCTGTGGTGATGGTACGAATGATCACAGCTATAGTTGAGCTTCTGGACAGAAGTTGCGACCAAGTCACTTTTTATTGCAAGTCACAAGTAAATCTAATGTCTTGGCATTCAAGTCTCAAGTCAAGACAGTCCAAGTAAAGTTACAAGTTTTTCACTTTTCAGTGCTCTTTACCAAACCCAAAGGTATAATTAATATAGTAAATTTATACAAACTTGTGTTCATCACTTTCTAGTCAAACTTCTTGAACCATGGCATGACCCAAAGATTAATGCTGATTTGTTGGGAAAAGGAATAATTGGTTCACTGCACACTTTTATACAATGTATAATTAGTAATTTCTGGGTTTGTGTGAAAATGTATCGCAAGGCTTTCCAAGTCATGTGACTCGAGGCCACAGAACAGGAATTTCATCCCCCCTGCTGGTGTATTTCCCAGACTTATAGTAACAAAAGTTTCCAACCCAGTTGGATCCTTGCCCTAGTGTGTGATATATCATAGGCTTTGCATTGTAAGCTTACAGTCTCAAACTCCCTAATGAAGTTGACAAATGAATTTCTTTCTTCATGGTCCACTCATATTTTTCAGTATTAGTCTAGTCTCTAAGGGTCTGGTCTGGCAGAGGACCCCAGATTCTGTCCTTCTCATCAGCATCTCACCGGAGGTAAATCTGAAGCAATGTGCTTAATTGTTTGCAGTTGCTGGTCAGCATTTTGAGCCTCTATGGGCATGAGAAGTACTTTTTTCTACTCCTACAGTGGATGGAGATTGATTTCTGTATACTCCTCTTTAAGGGGTTCTCAGACCTCGAAACGTTGGAAGGTAACAAAAAAGAGGGTCATTATTTAAAAAGTTTGACACATGTCCTCTGTGTCTCTCACATGTCTTTCCTTCAACATATAAATCCACTATTCTGTGGAAACACTGACAGACACGACCCAGCTCTTCACCCTTGGTTGTTTCCCTCCATATTCGGAGAAAAAAAAACAAGCTAATTTTAATTGTAGGTTCTGCTTTAATTTATCATTTGATTCAGATTTTTTTGATACTTTGCAAGCAGACGAGGGAGATTTCTGAACCATGAGTTATGTCTCTAAATTCTGTTGTGTAACTTGCCTGATGTTATGTTGTGACAGTTACCAGAGTACCACCACCACATTAGCCCTTTCTTCCACTCCATCTAAGCAACTCCTATATCCCTGCTTTTTATTTCATTTGCAGAAAGCCCAGAATTTAAGACCTCTTACACCTCTCACCTATACTGTGCCTGTGTTCATGGTGTCTTGTGATGGACTGGTGACCAGGATGCAGCACTCAGTGAGGATGAATGATGTCCTGTGTATAATTTTGTTATATTTATGGTGTTTGGCAAATACCTTCATCCAGAGAGATACTGTTAATGAATTAAGTACAACATGCCATGTTACCAGAGAAACAACTAAAAAAACCAAGCTGTTCGTTCTGGAAAAGCCATGGAAAAATCATTACACAACTAAATGGAACAGCCATTGAGGACAAATGGAGGAAAAACTAATTTCAGGTCCATTAAAGCATTTGCAAAAGTGAAATCGGTCACTACAAGCGAACTTTATGGAAAGAAAGACAGGGTTATGTTTCGGCTTATAACTGAAAATACAAGCATTCCAACAGTGCTGATTTTTACCATGGACATCATAATAAAACCAGGTTTCTGAATAGATCAACCGAGATATTGTGCATTGCCTTGTATAAGAGCCAGTACTGGACACAGATGGAACACATCAGCTTGAAATATTCCTTCCATTCAGCTCGGAAATAAAAGTGTTCTTACTCTATGATTGTTTAGAAGGCAATAAAAGGTCACTCTTGATATAATTCCAGTGTGTGTGTGTGTGTGTGTCTGTGTGTGTTTATCTATTACAGCTGCTCATTCGAAGTTTGGAGGAGAATCTTAATTATTTACACTACTAATCTCTCCTGGCTTTTTAATCTTAAGATTTTGTTGCATCTTGAAAGACAGATTCATCTTCCTGGTGATTTTCTTGAATAGCTTTACATATAATTAACAGACTGAGAGGTATTTTTTGTTGTAATTTAGGTAAATCTTGTACCTTAAAAGTAAACACTTTCCATATAGCCTACCAAAAGTATCTGTGGAGCCTTTTTGATCCTGATTTGTTGAGACATTTATGAAACAAGCACAAGCTATATGGTGGGTAAATTAGGCTTGGTTTCACTGCCATTAACCCTACTCCTAAATGTCTAGACCCTACCCTTAAACGTCAACTATTTATACAAATATAAACAAATATACAAAATTGTATTGTAAATGTACAAATTATTGCAACTTTGTAATTGTAAGATCATTTGTAAGATCATTGGGGTGGTGGTAGCACAAGTGGTTGAGGCTCTGGGTAGGTTCAAGCCCTAGCACCGCCAAGCTGCCACCATTGGGCTCTTGAGCAAGGCCCCCAACCCACCCAGCTCTAAGGGCACTGCATCATGGCTGACCCTGTTTTCTGACCCCCAACCCTCCAAGGATGGGATATGCAAAGAAAAAATTTCACTGTGCAGTAATGTATATGTGACAAATAAAGGCTACTTAACTAAAGACTTAACTCAAACATGCAAATGGGAATGTTAACACAAAAATCATATCCATTCATTTCTACAGATTTAATCCTATACACCCCGACCTTAGACTTAATTGTAGACAAATCTGAAACTACGCATCAGGAAGGGCATCTGGCATAAATCCTGTGACAAATCATAACATGCGGCCCAAATGATCCGCTGTGGCGACCCCAAAACAGGAAGCAGCCGCAACAGAAGCTATGTGGATTAAATGACAACCTGTTATTTGAAATTTTTGCTTTTCATATTAATATTGTCATAAAGGCTGACTTCAATCAACTTCCAAATACTCCTAAAATATGATATTTGTAGTGATAAAAAGCTAATTTTAGTTCTAGCTACAGCTAGAGCCCTGATGGAAAACATTGTTTTTTCTTGATAAACATCATTGTCTATCGGTACAGTTTTCAATATATTGCATTTTATAAAGCTTTTAGCACTAGATTATCACTACATATTGTGTAGCAAAGTATCATTACAAAATTTTAGAACTAGATTGCGAAATAGTAGACGATCCAAGACATAAACTTCTAGAAAGTTATGATTATTATTATCATTATTATTATTATTATTATTATTATTATTATTATTATTATTATTATTATTATTGATTCCAAATGAATAACTGGATATCTCCTCATACTGAAGAAGCAGGCTGTGGAAGTAGCAGTGGTTTGATTGCTCAGTTTTCCCAGCGCTCTCAGGATGTTTTGGTCTGTTTTCTGTCAGTTTGTCCCACATGTTGTCTGACTGTCTGCATGATCATCTTGTTTTTTACAAACTCAGTTCAGTATAATGTATGCTTATTTTGGGAAACTTAATTAACTGCATTTCTAAAACGGATCCTTCGAAGCATAAAAACAAACAAAAAACTAATGGGCTTAACAAACAATCATATGTTTGACTTACTCGTTCAAGAACAGTTAAATTAAGGTTTAAGCCACTTGGAAACTCTGTCTGGGTTGTGCAGATTTTGTTTATTTCTTTATATACATATATATATATATATATATATATATATATATATATATATATATATATATATATATATATATATATAAAAGGAATAAAACACACAAGGATTATGGGAAATAATCCCATAATAATCCAAATAATCCAAAGTTGACAACTTTCCACTAACACATGGAAAGCATTTTATTTCTCTAATACCACAACAATATACTTATTTATAAATTTATGAACCACAAAGTTCCATTTAAAAGTTCTAGAGCTGTGTATTTATGTATTATCATGTTCCTGCAATCATTTGTTATAGTAGTAGTTATAAACAGTAGTTATATTCTCTCTCTCTCTCTCTCTCTCTCTCTCAATTAATTAGACCAGAAATAGTGCAGCTTATCATGTTGTGAAGAAAGCCCGAAGAGCAAAACCCTCTATCCTGTAGCTCCCACGCCAGAAAACATAAAGCAACTTGTTAATTTACAAAGCACTAAAAAATGGAAACCTCCAAAATGTTAAATAAACATCCTAAACAAACAGAACTAATGTTTCTAAAATCTGTATATGTAGACCGCCTGGCATCCATAGAACATTACAGGAATAATTTGTCATATTTATTCACAGCATGGTGCTGAAAAATAAACGGCATGTCTGTTTGTCTGAACAGTGCTGAAAAATCTGCCAGTTCACTTTCTCGAAATAGAAACGAACCACTGGCATTTGTGAGACGCTTGGGTGTGATGGAGCAGCTTGATGAAAAGCAAAGAGAAGATGACTTTTTAAGTGCCCTAAATGAAAGCTGCTGCCTTAGCTTTAGTTGTTCTGAATGTTCAACATGCAATCATCATCAAAGATCCTGTAATTTACTGTAGCGAAGTTCCTTCCTCAAACACAAGAGGTTTAGCGATAATAATAATAATCGTAGCACGTGCAAAATACTTGCACTTATAGAATATAACAACAAACCATAATATTATTAATTATATTATAACACTGTAGTTGATACATTACTTGAAATCATTTTTAAAAAATGTCTAAAGAAATGTGCAGTAATGGTCCGACATGGCAAAGTGTGAATTTTGTAATATCTATTAACAGTTAATCCCGTAAAAAAATATGAAACATGCCATGGGAAAAGTAATGTGTTAGTGGAAATCTTAAGACTCTAGTGCAAAATCTCCCCAAATCTGGATTATGTGAATGTAGATCAATTATTCATCATTACTATGTGGCTGTGCAACATGTACATAGAGGAGGATTGTGGGTTTCAATGGTAGTGACTTGGGCATCAGCATGATGCACCAAGGCTGATTGGATAAGGATTTGGGGTTGGGAGTTCCACATTAGGGTTAATCTGCTATCTTCAAGTTATATAAACAACAGATCTGAGCATCCATCATTGTTAAGGGCAATGTATTTGAAACATTTGCCTTCAACTGGGGTCAACAACTGGCAGATCCAGCAAAAAGTAGTTCAGAAAGTTGAACCTAACACTGGGAAAAAAACCATTGGAGCAGAATTGATCAAAACTGGGAGCAGTTCAATGACTTCAGGTTGTTTTTTAAACACAACCCATCTCTGTTTCTGTAGCAGATCATCTGTTGTGACTTTTGTTTGCGTCTGATATTTTGTTTCTCCATCATCTCCATGGTTTCTCCATCATCCAAGGTGAAGTCACTTTTATTTATACTTTTATTTTACCCAGTTATATAAAACGACATCGGTAAGTCCAGTTATGCCTTAACGGATATAATATTTCCATGAGGCAAGATACATACTAAAGATTCTTCCTCAAACATATATTTTATATACCTTTATTTCTGAGACTGTAGGCGTAGTCTAACTGTACAGTATATTCAATTACAGTTCAGATTTCAGTGGTTACATAATTCTTGCTATTTTTTATGAAAGGAATAATGCAAGAATTTTAGGCAACTAATAGGATGAAGAAGATGAAGAGCAGTGAGAGAGAGAGAGAGAGAGAGAGAGAGAGAGAGAGAAATACAAGAGTGAGAGTTCAGGACTATCTGCCTGCTGGCTGAATGTGCACCTCCTTTTTATTTGGCCACAGTCTCCTCCTCTTTCCCCCAGATATAGTGAAGATTTTCAGCAGCAGTGGAGTCAATCAGGCCTGGAGTTTAAAGGAGAACACACTGACAGACATTCTGCCCTCACACACATACACACACACACATACACATAGACACACACACACACTCACCATGGAGTACTACTGCACTCTGCTGCTTTGGACCCTGTGCCTATGGCCAGGTGAGTGTGTGTGTGTGTGTGTGTATGTGTGTGTGTGTGTGCTTACACATTGATGTAGTTCCTGTTGCTTTGATTCTGCATCTTTAAAAAGATGCCTCTTTGATGAATTCTTTCAAGAATAACAGAGCTGTTTGCTTTCTGTTTCTTGGCAACCACAGCAAATATAATCGTGGATTTTTCTGAGACTCGGAACTTTCTCAGACCAGAGTTAATTCCGAAGTTGTGTGTGTGACCAATATAAACGTTCTCTCGCCAGTAACTTCCTGCTTTGACAGATGCTGAGCTTGCACTGTAACGACTTAAATTCTCAGGCTCCCATTCTTCTGCCGTTCTCGAGCGATGCTTTGAAATGAAAGGTGATATTACCTGACTTCCAGCAAGAAGCATGAATACATGCCAGAATATGGAAATAAGGCTGGTCTCCTGCCACATCCTGCCTCAATTATCAGTGAAATTACCGTCACAGCAGCGTACAGAGAGAGCTCAAGAGTCTGGCAGCTATCCTGAGTGCTGTCCTGGGGCAGTTAGTGCACACAGCCTTATTTAAATGGACTCTGTCATTTGGAGTGGAGTCCTGCTGGCGCTTATAAAAGATTAGACATGGAACTAGACATAATTAGGACAACAGGTTATATAAATTCTATAACATGTTGAACATTTGGATGTTAGCTCGTTGTGGTAATTATAATTAACGGGATTATTTTCCGGCCAGTTTTTCTCGCACAGTGTGTTTAGAAAGGAATTGTATTTATTCCAAAAAACATGATTGGTATTAATAGAAACAATTGCTTTTTCTTATCTTTTCGACATTGCTGGGAAAGAGCTACACTATGACTTCTTCTCGGTGCTGTTCTAAATCAAATTTGGGCTGAAACATTAGTTTAGCTGTTGGGTAAATATTTGTGTTGCTGCAGAAATTGACTTGCTGGCTGGAAATCCTGGCTTCTTGTCTAGTAGGAAGTGATTTATTTATTGGTCAAACAGACAAAAGAGATGGAAATACAGAGCAAAAGTCATGTATGATGTTTCAGACAGCTTTTGAAGTTGGATGCTGTGTAATGTGCTGGAACTCGAGCAAGTCTGAGGACATTTAATGTGAGCCGTAGAGAGATGTGTGTGTGTGTGTGTGTGTGTGAGTGGGAAAGCCTGCTCTGTGTTTGGTTTCCGTCAGCTGCTTGTCATCCAGATGGAGGTCTAGACTGCTTACTGGCCAAGCAAGGTTTACGCACTCTCATCGGGTCCTGCCTTTTCCTTAACACATCTGTTGCCTGAACAGCTGGTGACACTAATCTTAACAACATCATAGTGCTGTATAAGCAGTGTAGAATATTAGAAATGTGTGGAGACAATTTTGCTTTGCAATCTGCATGAATTAATGTGTATGAAAACTTGCCATAGTTAAGATTACAGCACAAAAAACTGAATAAATGTAACTTTACAGCTTTTCACTTTGTCTCTTCGGAGAACGGGAGAGCTCCAAATACAACCCCTTTAGGCTAAGAATGTTTAAATGTCCAGAAAACACATTCAAGGAATCAATATTTCTGTGAGAAACAAAATCCAACCATACCAGGCTCATGCATGCGGTCTGGATTATAAAGGACATGCTTTACCTATACTCTAAGTGTCTATGCTTTACTCAGGTTTTTTCTTTCAATTAATACTTTTGACTTTCTTCCGAAATGACTCACATTTTCTACCCTACATCTGTACAACTCATATGCTGACGTTTCAGCTTCAGAAGGACTTGATCAAAATCTAAATGTTTACAGATGTGACAAGAACAATGAGCATCTGTCACTACAAACAGTCTGTATTGTGACAAGCTAGATGTTACACTCACTAATAACATCCAGCTCGTTTGTGTTATTCGATTAATGCATCATGTTGCCTAAAATAATTGGAGCGAAACTGTTGTTAGTTAACCTTAGCTAATGTTCGCTCATGTTCTTTGATTACTTGGTGAAATGAGCTTCAGTATGTAAAAACAGTACAGGGATTTGAGGAAGATGATTTTATTCTTTTGTTGAATTTTATTGCTGGAACATTGTTCCAGTTTTCTCTTCTGACTCTTATATAGATATTCAGAATGCAAGCAGAATTGTACTATAAAGATCACCCAGTGCAGCAGTTTGTATACTTTCACTCATGAGTAATCGTGGTTATTTTGTGTGGCTCAGTAGACCTAGAGCATTCTGGATAGCACCCAACCTTTTTCCTTCCAGCCCATATTCTTTGCAAGGTCTCACACTTTGTTTCATTCCACTGACCCTGTCCCCTGCAAAGCATCTCTCTCCATCAGCACTGCGATGAGTTTTCCAGACTCCAGAACACACAGTAGGAAAGTTGGCATGGGTCGATAGATGTTTGGTTTTGCTATTGTGTTAAAACTTCCAAGAAAAATCGCACACATATTAGAGGACACTATGTATAGCGGGGTGCAGGAATATTTCAGCGGTCGGAAGGATGAATTTCAGGCATGTGAAGTTTATTAGAAGCAAATCTGCTGGCTTATAATCCTAGCCGATGGGCAGCATCGGGCCTCATTAGCATCGGAGCAGCTCCACATGTAAATGTTTGTGAAGGAAGAGAGGGATAAGTGAAAGACAGACAGATGTGTGGAAGTGTTTCTGTCTATCACAGATGGTGATCACATACAGCTGGGAGCTTTGTTTTTTTCCTTACATGTGTTTGGGGTGGAGAGCTGTTCTGAGTTTTCATCTAAGAGTTTTGGATCAAGCCAAATCAAGCCTATTATAGTTTTATTTTTGACATGATCCAAGACTTTGGGTCATCTGTTTCAGATTTGAGTACCACCATGTCTTGAGTTGATTCAGTTTTAAAGTCGTGGCAAATGTCTCAGGGGAATGCAATGTCAGTAGGGTTGATTCAGTTGTTCCTGGTTTAGTTTTCTTGACTTGAGGGTCCTGTTGATCCAGTGAGCTTTCGCTCTTTTGGAGACGGGGGACTCCACAAGTAAGGACGCTAATGTAGGATCATATTCATCATTGTTAATTGGGGTCCGTGGTAATTATATGGGGTCAGGGAATAGTCAATGGTTTCTCTTCTTGATTCTTTGAGTCGGTCTCTGGTTGGAACCCTCACCGCTGTTGATGTGAGGCTGGTTGTGTGTCAGCGTGGCTGTGGTGAAGCTCCTGCAGCTTGTTTCTGGGCCAAAGGCAATGGAGTCTCATTCTGGACACGCAGGGCCCGCAGCCACTGTACTGAGGTTTATTTATCTGGGAAGAGGCATCTGTATACACACACACACAAAAACGAGGCAAAGGGTGCTTCATGAATCGCTGATATTAGAGGGAGTATTAAATCGCTGTGCCACTTTAGGGTTTCAAATAAAAAGTTCTGTTTTTTCTTCCCATTTCATGCAAGAGAAATTGAAAAAATAAAAACTATTTATGGTAGTCTGAATAGTTTGTTTGATCAAAGATCACTAAGGATTGTGTAAATGCTTAAGAAATCATTAAACTTGGAAAGGGAAAATGAATCAATCAGAGCAGAAAATACCTCACCGCATTCAGCATCATCATGCTTATTAGATTTATCCGTCCTTGCAGCTCTTCCTATTTAATGCACTTCACTGATTTGTCACGCACGTGTGAGCTATAAACTGTTACTTATTAACTTACTAAATTGTTTTTATAGCTATGCAAGCCATGTTCTGGGGAATATTCCCGGGGTGGGGGTGGTCGGGGGGGGGGGGGCATCAAAGACAGGACATGAACAATGTAGAGAATGTGTCAATATTTAAACGGGTGCCTTGCTGACAGAAATGATTGGTCTGATGTTTTCTAGTATGGAGGTCAGATTGGATAACGTTTCTGACTGTTGCTTAGGCTCTTTATAGGGGCATGGATGAGGTAGGTATATACCAAAGAGGCAGTGTGGGTCAATCCATCTGTTGCTTGCGTGTGCATTTGGATCATGTTTCTTACAGTTTCATGTCACCGATCTAGCACATGTTATTGTCATGAAATATTTTTAAAACAATGTGTTCTGTCGAAATGAAGTCCAGTCGATGTGAGGTCAAAAGATTTTGTAGATCAGTGTCTTAATCTCCCCCATACATCTTCAAGATCTGTAAACAGGTTCCTAAATGGATTTTTGGATAGTTAAATGTTAACCACAATGCCATATGACTACCAGCTGGTAGTGGCATGAGATGCAGCAGCACTTTAGTGCTTGAGTGTGTACAGCGCTGTTACCTCTTCCTCATCTGTACACTTTGCTCAAATGCTAATAATGAAGGTAACGCCATCATGCAGGTCATCTCACAGATGACCTCCCACACTGCTGCTGTTCACACTTCTGCTACATTGGATTCTCGTTAACATGAAATAACACAAATAACGTACCAACTGGCACCAGAATTGCTAAGCGCAGCGCAAACATTTATAAACAAATATATATTTCATTTAAATATTCCTTAATTTCCATGTGAAGTACACAAGAAGCAGACATTTCAGTAATGTTATGAATCAGTTTCAGATGTTTTGTCAGACAGGTCAGGTTGTTAGCAGTTATTAGTCTTGGCTGAGAGAGAATGAAGGGAGAAGGAGAATGCAAGAGGGAGGATGAGAGAGAGAGAGAAAATTCAGTACAGATACAGGTCAGAGTGGAGATCCTGTGAGAATATCTCTGAGGGTGTATGTTTGTGTGTGTGAACCAAGGGTCATGTTCTCTGTGAAATCGAATGTTCCAGTTCTCTGTGTGTGTGTTCATGCTATAACATATAACTGTAGAGAAATACTCTTGGCATGTAGAAATATCAGAGATAAATCTGACAGTAAATTCCACAAGACAGAATTTTTTTTGTTTCTTTGTTCCTTTCCTTTTTACATTTTTATCCTTTCAATGAAATCATTTTCGGGTGCTGGTTGCAACAGTATACAGAAAAGGACCACATTAATTTGCTCACTCTCTCTTCGTACATACATGATGCTTTTATGCAATGGACCAGAACCAAAAAGCAATTAAAGAGAAACCAGCATGCCTATCATCTTTCGTGCTGGAAAACAGTGTGCAATGGCATCGGCCTTATCACCACAGTAGCATATCAGTGATATTACTGCAGTCAAACAAGCAAGCAATTCAGGCTGAGTGACAGTGAAAAGTAGGAGAAAGATCTAAAAAAGAATGGTTTTAAAATGTCAAGCCAAGGCTAAGAAGGATTAACTTCACTTCTCCTGCCTGCCAACAGACCATCACTACTTCTCCTTTCAATTTTTTCTTCAAATACTTACTTCTGTAAGTGGAAAAGTAAATCCCTTGTAAGAGTCAGAATCACGTTTCACAATGTTGTCATCAGTAAATGACTTTAACCCCTCAGCTTAACTATTTATCTTAAAGCAGATTATTTATTCAGAAACTACAATGAATTATTTGGATACTACAAAGAAAGGATTTGATTTTCCTTCACAAAATACCTTTCCTGACAAGGCTTTTATTCGAATCCAGAACAAGTCTGTTTCTTCAGAGCATACAGTGGATCAAGTCACATTAAATCATGCAGATACAGGTCTTCTGTTCATAAGAAACATCAGAATGGGGAAAAAATGTGATCTCAGTGACCTTGACCGTCGTGTAGTTGATGGTGCCAGATGGACTGGCTTGATCTCCTGGGATTTTACAGAGAGAGTTTACAGAGAATGGTGGGAAATACAAAAAAACTATCCATTGATGTGTTGGCAAAAATATCTTGTTGATAAGAATGGCTAGACTGGTTCAAGCTGACAGGAAGGCTATGGAAAATCAAATAAATGTTTCCAAACCACGGCAAACATCTCAGATCGAACCATGACAAAACATGTGGATAAGCTACAAAAGCAGAAGACCACATCAGGTTCCACTTCCTGTCATCTGAATCTACTGTGGGGAAAAAGAAGACCAGCTGACATTTTTTTAATCCAAATATTGTGTTATTTTGCTAGCTGAAGTGTAATGTAAGCAGGTAAAACAATGGGAGAGTTGCTTCAGGAAGGGTATGAGTGATCCGGGTATCAGTATGATAAGGGTATCAGTGATCCGACGTGGCCGAAAGAACAAAAAAAAGTGTTTGCGGTAAAAACCTTGACCACATCTTGACCGAAGTGAATGACTAATCTAGAGAAATGTATATATGTGTGTCAACCGAATTACACTTGCTATCTGGGTAAGTGCATAATGAAAAAGAATGCTAAGTAATATTCAGTCTGTGAGTCTTACTGACAAAATTAAGGTGTTAAATTGTCTATAATAGAATAAAATTGTATATCGATAACTCATGTTGTTCAGGGATTCTGTGTATATGCAGAATAAACCCTAAGACTAGACCCTAAACCCTAAACCCGAGACTCTTCAATTAACCTTAAACCCGAATCTATCTATCTATCTATCTATCTATCTATCTATCTATCTATCTATCTATCTATCTATCTATCTATCTATCTATCTATTCTGTTGTCTCTCTTTAAGGTTTAAGAAGAACTCTTGAAGGTTCTGTGTAGAACTCTATGACTGAACGTTGGCCTGTCAGAAAGGGTTTGAAGTTAAGAAACCTTACAGTTATGCAGTTATGTGTTAGTCTGCTTACAGCATATAGCTCCTTTAAATAGACAGAAAGCATGGTCTGAAAGTTCATCAGCTGCTCTCAGTCTGCCCTGGCCTCATTCTGGTTTTCACTTCACTTAACTGGCAATGCCATTTCAGACTGTAGGATTGACTGACGGTTCTACTTTTACTCTGATGGGGCAAATCAGTTTCTCCATTATACAATGGCATGTTGATTGAGTGGCAGACAGACAGTTGAAGCTGAAAGAAAGCACAGAAAAGTTCTTTGTGAGCTACGAAAGAAGGCCTTATCTTCGCAAAGATGTTTTTTGGACCTCCATGAGAGTATTTGCTATTTTAGTGTGTCCCAGAGGTCAGATGCTCCTCGCAATGGGGGGTTGCTGTGCTCCAGTAGGAAGTCATACTGAGTGCTAACAGATTCCTTACTGGGGTATGCATAAAGCTAGAAAACATTTGTGCTCATTTCCAAGCTGATAAACTGTGTGCTTTAATTTGGTTATACAATATTAACAGCAAGTAAAAAAAAAAATCTAGGTATTGTGAATAAAATTGCGATGCCTTTAATGTTATTGCTAGCTTTAGGTATAGAATCTTCTACAAACGTGGATTACAAATAAGATTCTTGCAAGTATTGAGGTTTTTTAAGGACATCACCATCTCACATTCTTACTGAGGAAACTACATGTATAAAGCTTGGCAGTAGATTTCTGTTTCAGTGTCTGTGAAATGTTTCAGAAATGATTCACCATTGCCAATGAAAACAATAATCTCTTGAAAATGATTGCTTGAGTTTGACCCATTTCTGCTTTGTTGCAGGGCTTCATGACTGTTTCAACATAGACACAAAGAGCCACAGAGTCATAAAGGGCCCAAAGCAGGTGCAGTTCGGTTACACCGTACAGCAACACGTAGCTGGCGGACAGAAATGGTATGACTTTCAATTCACTTCCTTTGTTATTTCCTTCCATTGTGTTTCCTTTCTATGTCATGCTTTTGCCAGTTTGGGTTTGCAGCTAGCTGGGATGAAGTGTGAAATGTAATATCTCCAAGGAAACATCTACTGTACAATGTTGTACATGACAGAGATTTGGAAAAATGGAAAAAGCCTCATTTGTCTAGCAGGCTTTCTCATTCTGCTTTCTTATGAGTGCATTTAAGGTCAATTGAACACAATTTAAAAATTATTATATAAACAAGAAAACGTTATTCATTCTACCCACCATTGTTACTTGCCAGAAAACAGACAGAACTCCTAATATCATACTTTATGTGGTTAACCACTTAAAAATTTGGAATGAGCAGGGTATTTGTCATCCATCCATATGACATCATTTGCGAGGATCCTGGCACCATTCCTGTGTGTACTGACCACAGAAGCCGTGTGTCTACGTGTTGATTATTGAGTTATGGTACATCATAATAACAAGATTACTTCTAAATGACTCCTGATCACATTAAACCACTCTGTACGTATACATTCTCCAAATAAATATGGACATTAATTGTTAAATGTGGTGTAAAGATAGTTCTTTGATTGCCTTTTACAGCCTAGATTAGCTTCCAATGCTTAATATGAGCTAAAACTATGGTATAAACCACAGTAAATACAAAACATCTTTAATCAGGCTTCTGACTTTCTCTTTTATTCAGAGTTCTCTGTACTGGTTGTGGTGTGGGGGGCTGTGGGAAGTTTTCTACCTCTGGAATAAGTCTTGCCGTACCAATTACCACCCCAACCCTGACCTCAAATCTATGAGAGGTCTGTTATGGTCTATTACTGCTGTTGACTTATAACCATATGTGAATTCATGCTGATTAAATCAAGACACATTGGGAATAGTTCGACTACATTCCACTGCGTATAAGGAAACTACAGGGAAGCTCATTATGTGGCCATTCATTTTGTATCAAGGAACAAATCAAATATCCTGAAAATATACCTCTGACCCATATAAAGTTGGCTTTGCTACCTTTGGTCTGCTCATGCTCCCTTTTCAGCACTGCATGTTTAAAAACTTGGCCATGCCATGGCTTCACAGTAATGCTCCGTAACTTGTCAGTTCAGATGGGATTAAAGTATCTTTGCAATCTGCCTGGATTTACACTGGATGTCACAGCCTGAAAGTTAGCCTGACCTTACCTATTACCATTTAATGGAAAAATCCACCGTGAACAACCTACATAAAGAGACCAATGCAGCAGCGCTTTAGTACTAAGGTTCACCCAGTTCTGTAGTTCCAAAGTTTACTTCCAAAGTAGTTTACTTCCAAAGTATCATGCTAGTACCACCATCAAAACCATTGCCCTTTTCATCAAACAGCTCAGTCTCTGCCATAACACAGCTCAGCATTTCTTCTATGTTGGATTTCTCATTAATGATATTAACCATCACTGGAAAATGGTGATTGGGACAAGAAGTGTATTTAGGCACTAAGAGCAAAGCCTGACCATAATAGCTTAGGTTTAAGATTGTTGACTTTATTCTGTTATTAAACGCGATTGTCATTCCACTAGCAATGTCTCCGTGTGATGTCAGACCAGCAGACAACCACTAATCTCTCACAGACATAACAAAATAAAACCAACAAATTAGCACCAGAATCCCTAAGCCCATTGCAAATATTGAAATCTAAACATATTTGAGGTGTTTGAAGGTGAAGGTTTTCTTGAATTGCATCTGGAACGATCCAGATCCAGTCCAGACTTTGGTGATTTGAGATAAAGATCAAGATATTTAAAAATTAGAAACGTGAATGTCAGTACTTCCTTCCAGTATGAGTGAGCATACCATATACACTATAACCCTGTAACTGGAGAAATCTGTTTAAGTAGACAATAATGATTTGAACTTTTGCTTCAAATAATCACAATGACATTCCTATTGCTCTCCAGACCATGAGGAAAAGGCTTCTCCCTAGTTTACATTCTCCACATAGTTTAGTGCAAATGCTTAATTCCAAGCCTGTAGCTGGAACTACAATGCTTGTTGTAAATTTAGTTGGGCTGATATTTGGGGATATCAACAAAGATCTGCTCTCTCTCTCTCTCTCTTCTCATCAGTCAAAACACATCTGGAAATCGTTTAGTGGCTAAAGGAAACTTCAGTGTACTCTATGTGTGTGTACGTGTATGTGTGTGTGCCTGGTATGCCTGGCTTCTGTATATGTGTCTGTATTTGTGTGTGTGTGTATAGGGTGTTTTTTATATCTCCATGGGGCCCACACGTTCACTGTTTGGCACACATTTGGCCAGTTTTTTACAAAAACTGCAGCTTGTATATAAGAAAAAGCCAAAAGTTAGCTTTTTTTTTTTTTTTTTTTTACCCCACACAAGCTTCTCAAATTTATGTTATCCGAGTGCACAAACAGATTTCTAACTATTACTCTACAGCGCGATACCGTTTGAGGCATTGTGAAGAAACCACACTGTCATATACATTTACTGACAGAGAAAGGTCAGAGGTGGTTATGTAACATAATGCTAGCAGATACCATAGAGTAAATGAAAGTTTGTGCGGAAGGTTACTTCATGGGGAGCTGGAAATTAATACAATATTTTTGTGTCAGAGCATCAGGAAGCTTGAGTGTTTGCACTGGCACAGCTCTGGGCGATAGGGAATGGGAGGAACAGTAGCTAATTGTCAACATGGTGTAAGCCTACTTTTGATCGGCCTGAACAGGGGAAATGCTTAAGGCGGTAAGAGACACTGCTGGCTGTGTGTGAATGTAAGAGAGTGTCTGAGACATGCAGTCCACTCAGGAAATATCTTGATAAGTACTTTTTCAAGTAACATGTCAGATCCTCAAGAAAGAGAAATCCATTTTTTTTTTTTTTTGCATCGTTCCTCCTACACTGTTATATTACACTGGATCCCTTGAAAGCAGCTGCAGAACATATTTAGCAGCTTGAATTTAACTCATAATGCCAAAATTAGGTAATGCCAAAGTGAGAGTAAGTGGGACTTGCTCCACCTCCCTAGCTGCCCAATGTGAAAAATAAAAAAATGAATTAAGATTGTCAGTAGTCACTGCCCAGAGATTTGCTCTTTCTTTCTTTTTGGCCCTGTTTGCATTGATGTCTGAATAAAGGACAAAATCTGTACAAGCTTCAGAGACACAGTGAGAGTCTGAGAGATGTTTCGACAACCCTTATTAGTCGACTGTGGTTAGTAGGTCTCAGAAGTAAATGGTCTCGTTCCATCAAACATATTTGTCTTGGACAGACAATGAAACAAACAGAACATTTCGAGTCACTTCTGGTGTTCCCAAATCGCCAAAATACTACAGTTCTAAGTAAGAGACACAGACTACACAAGATGAATTTGTGCATCCTCGGCAAAAGTTAACTTCAGGGACTATTTTTGTGTAATTACAGGCTAACAGCTCAGCGACTATCATTTTGCAAGTACCTAACTCTATGTTCCCCAAATACATGGCTAGTATCTGTTGAACCATGCTAGCAGGTACATCCTGATAGGCCTATTATCACTGTTACTGGCAAATTGGCTGCCAAGATAAAAAGTGAGTAAAAAGCTAGAGTACCAACATGTAAATGCAATAAACAGGTATGAATTAGTGAAAAGTCAAACAAAAATCCTACAGCTGCTTTAAACATGGCCGTAAATCAGACATCATTTCTACATAGCCAATAAAAGATATTGCACTTTAAATACAGGGCTTTAGCATTGTTTTCCACCAAAAGGAACTAATGGTGCCAAAGTGGTTTCAACTTTTATGGGCATATAAAACCCTGACAGAATATGAACAATGCATGAGTTTACCATTTCCTTAAATTTAGGAATAATCTCAGAGAAACCATTCCATTAACTTTAGTTAGTGAGCTTTATTGCACAGCAGAATTTTTCTAGAACTTGGTGTTGGATCTCTGAAGATCCAAATGATCCTTTAGATCATCATTTTCTTGTCCAAAATGGTGAAAAAGATGGCGGGTGGCCTCTGGTATCAGCCATAATTTGAGTATTTGATAAAATAATAAATTGAGTAACAATATTTTTTAAAAAAAGTTGAAGTTCTGTTAATAAAAGTGGTGAAAATATGTGTTATGTTGTGTGAAAATGCACAACAGGGCAACTCCAGAACCTTTGGTTTCAGAGGTTGGCCAGCAGTGACCGTTAACTAACTATTAAAACAGTTAACTGTTAAAAAAAGATAAAATAACATAAATTCCCCATTCATTTTGCTAATTTATAACCTTCAGTGTATCTTGTATCGATGCCAAGTAGAATTATAAAATCCAAATTAGGTGGAACATGAATTATCATCTTCAGGAATGAACTGAAATACTTGTAGAGATCAGGCTCCTGGATCACATGTCAACTTCACACCACATTTAATGTCAAGAAGAAGTGTTTCCTCACATCCATCTCAAGCCACTCACTTCCACATTCGGTGAAACCTGACCAAATTCCTATAGTATCTCTGATGTTCAAATCACACACTGCTTCCACACAGCTAGCTTTTGTGCAGATCGCAAGGTCCAGTGCGGATGGTTTACAGCACAGAATATTTTTTCTAGAATGATGAATGTGTTGCTTATTCCAGGAATCAAGTAGTCTGGGGAAGCACTGGGATGTTTGGGGTCTTTGAAGTGGGAAGTGCTCTGTAGGAGGGAGCCACATAGCTGTAAATTCATTCCCATGTACCTTCATTCCTGCTGACATGCTGTGAGTGTCGGGGATTAGTCCTTTGCTAACATTATTTAATTCATTTGTTAACATCACAAACCATGTACTTGATCATGAAAACACCATAATTAAGATTAACAACATGACTAATATTGTTTTTTCTTATATAATAAGCAAAATTATAACCACTATTTCATTCCATCAATAAGTAAAATGAAGCTCATTAAAGAACACTTGAAAATGTTTGTGTTTTTTAACTTGTCCAGTTTACAACTAAGGCTGAATAGACGTTCTAATATTAGACCAGAATTTAATAAATCACCCTTTGACCCTAAACTGAATGTGTGCTGATCTGGGAAACCCAGCACTGTCACCATGGCTCTATTCTGGATAACATGGAAAAAGATGTTCGTAAAAATGGGTTTTAACCAAAATCGAGTTTTTCTGCCAAACAGAAATGACATCTCTGTTTCTGTCAACACAATATTGATGGGAATACTTTTAGTCCATTTTCTAACTTTTGTTTGTCATGTTGGGTCACGTCTTTTAAGGAGCCAGTAAGTTGATCTGACCAAAATATATCTAAAATCTTGCTAGCTAATGTGCTTTCCTCACGATTTGTTGAATTTACTCGCATGCACCATAGCAACCTGGACATAAGCCTGATCAGTTCACTTTGTAATCAGATACTGGTTGTCAAAATGTCTACAATCTTGCACTGTAAATTGGGTTCAAACAAAAGTTCACACGTTCTAATATATCTAGATGTAAATATCAGGAAATGGAAGATGAAATTCGGATCTATCATATTCATCTTTTGATCTCAAGCCCAGATGTCTTCAGTGTTTAACAAAAATAAAAGTATTGGCCTTGTATTCCAATACTTTGGGAGTGGACAATATGTACAGTTGTCAAGCTTTGACCTTGTAATGGGTTTTCCCAGACCACCACATAGTTCTTGTGATGAATTGAAAAATGCAGGTGTTCTTATGAAGTTAATAAATGCAGTGAAGAAGATTAGTTTCAGGAACCATAATGTAAAGCTGTATGTACATGTATGTGCCCTTTCCACCCTTGACCATTGGTCAATATCACAGAGAGTTGAGCAATCTATTGGATATTTTTTAATATGAATTGCTTTTAATACTAATTCCTGGTGCCATTCATCGCCTAGTATGACTTTCTATTCACAGACAACATAAAATCTCCTGCAGTATTTCGGCTGTCGCCATTTACCCAGTCTGTTTAGACAGAAACAGAACCCGAGTTCTGAGAGAAAAAGGGTGAGATAAAGGACCTATAAAGGATCTGTGAGTGAGTAGCAGATCAGGAGTGGAAACACAGCTGATTTTGGTTAGAGCTTAGTAAAGCGGGACTTCAGAAATGTTTTTTTTTCTGATCTGCACTACTGATATGTATCTATTTCATTTTCCATTCTTCTGCATGGACAATTGAAATGCAATGCCTTTAGTGGTCATAGTTGTCCCAAAGTTTAAACACCTTCTGCACACACAATTTGCCCTTGTCTGGTTCTAGATATGAGTTGAGCCCGCATTGGAAAATCAACTTAAATTAGACTTTGGCTAGGCAAAGACCGTTTAATATATAAGCTTAGTGTGATTAACTAGAAATTCCTTTCAGGTTTATTGTGCCTTTGATGCATTGGTGAGTAGATTGGACAAGAATTATGAAAATCCCTCAGGGAATAGCCATTTATCCTGCCACCTTTATTGCAATTTATTTTTCCTGACAACCTGCTGATGGGTTTCAGTGTAACCTTCCTTCCAGGTGTTAATCTTAATATGGGCTTTAATGAGGGTCTGAAGCAGCAGGAAGACCACAGAGATCTACCTTTCGGCTTGAATAGACTGAATATAGCTGTTGTCCAACCACAGTCCAAATCCATCTTTATACATACTTGGTCAGGTAGTTTGGCCAGACCAATAATCCATTTTAAAATGGATTTCCATCTAACATCGACAAATGAGATGGAAAATAAACACAAATAGTTTAAAGTAAAAGTTCTTTATATGAGTCTTAATATCATCTAGTAATCATCAATAATAAATGTTTGGTTATCAGTATCTTCCATTCAATCTATATACATGAAATATACATTTTCCCCCATTTTATTCCCCCAAAATAAACAGGAATCGGTTCAAATAAAAAATACATCTAAATCTTCAATTTCCTTCTTTATTATTTTAATATTTTTAATTTGATTTTTAATAATTTTTGATAATTTGATCTGATTTTTTTTTCTGTAAATTGATTGTCCTCGATGAGAACTGGTCAGCTCAGGAAAGGAGCTGTTAAATCAAGTACTTGGTAGTAAAAGTGATATCATTGTGCACTGAAATGATGATGCAGTATTTTTTAGTCTTGTCAATATGTGGATTTTAGCTGATGGAAAATAGAACTGGTTTCCAATGTTCTGCTGAGGCCAGTTCATGTTTCTAAGCCATGGAAAAATGTCCATAATGTTCTATATTAGTTCTTTTTTTACTCGCTCAGAATCAGACCACAATTTGGAGATTTTCATCTGTTTGCATTGTGGTGTGTGTGTGTGTGTGTGTGTAAATACATGAAAGTGTTGAAACAGCCTGTCACTGGAGCTCGTTCACTTTTGATACCTGAGAAGTTTGGCTTCATATCCCTCCATTTGCTAATGGGAATAACACTTGTGGTGCATTAATCCTTTCTGCCTCATAGCATTTTTCTCCAAACCAGGACTTTCTGTGGGAGAACATGTATTGGTGTCTTGTTACTCAAGAGAGCTGAAGGTGTGCTCTTGCTCTCTCGGTAGCAGCGGTACATGAAGGACACTTGACCCTAATGAGTCACACATTAAATGGTTTAACAGCTCGCCATGTCTCTGGCCATAAAGCAATGCAAAATAGCAGCCGTCTCTCCCAGTAACACAGGTCTCAGGTATCTGTATCCTTAGCTGAACTTTCCTGGGTAAAATAAAGTGCTAGAGACAGCAGAAATGTCAGTAATAATCACAATATCCATGGCCATCAAAATATTAGCACCATCTGAATCCATTCAGTTAAGATTGTTACCAGACCTACAAAGATTGTTTTTAAAGAAGTTCAACTGTTCAGTGTACTTTTTGCAAAAAAAAGGAGTAGTGTGCTGAAGCGATTCTTTAGTGCTTAGGGGCCTGACATGTGACCTCGGGGCTACAGCTTAGCGGCAACGTCTGGATCCGTAATAAATAAGTATCGAGTGTCAGCCCACTGAGCCATTGTCATCTGCACTACTGAAGAGACAAGTATACAGCATTAACTCCAGCAGTCTTGCATATGAAGCCCCCTAACATCATCAGACAGCTGTGCGTGACATGTTTAAACAAGTTTGGAGCTGGCTGAAATGCCAAACCATTTGTCATCATCATGGATAATGTATACTTAAGTGGCAAAGGGCTTTGTAGTGGATAAGAAACTCTTAGCACTAGACCTCAAGGTTTATTAGGTGTATGCCCCATATACACTGAAACAATTCATATAAGTAAGAAAGCTTTAAAAGATTAGACTATTTTGAAAGTCAAAGAATTCTCACCGCCATGTTAAATGGACAAAAGCTGTTCCTTTAATGAAAATCTAACATTGGATGGTAGGAATTTTCCTTGCAAATAAAATGCAGGCAAAAGTCATAAAATCTTCAGGATTTTCCAGAAGAAAGAAACTTGCTGTTTTCTATCTGGCCTAGAGAACCATATTGCTTTACTGCACCCTCAGTTGTTTTTCTTTTGGGTTTAGAGACCCTCTAAAGGTGTAAGGTCACTCTTTAGGGCTGTGAAAATATATCACTGAAGGAACCACCATTCTCAGGCCTAATGTTTTGTACTCCAAATGTTCTTAGTGCATTATAAAATTATCTACTGACATTTATAGGTCCACAGTGACCTAAACATATTGAGCTCAAGAGGATTTTCTTCCTTCTTTGAGAGCCTAGAAGATTTGGCTCTATCTGCTATTTAAAATGGATAAAGTGTGAGTGCTCCAGATAGAGCTGAATTTTCTGAAAGGTGAAATGATTCCTCTATGAGGATTTGATCTAACACAAGGCCTGCTCTGGGTCTGTCACAAAGGAACAATTGTTGAGCTTGTCTTCCAAAGTGTTTGGATGTTGTGTGTGTGTAGGGCCAGGTGAATGCCTGCTATTTTTTTTCTCAATACAGCAGATTCTTCTTTGTAGCATTTACAAGCCAGGGTTGATGAAAAATAATATGTGTATGTGTCGTGTCACTGTGAATAACAGCACACAGATGAAGAAGTACATTTTCACAGATAAAGCACACTAAATCCAAATTCAGTCTACATAAAGTCTCTTTTTGCTTGGATAAATGTTGATATTTTAGTCATGGTATTGATTTTTTTCTCAAAAACTCATCAACTAGCACCAAATAGACATGATATCTTTGGGCTCATGTTGTTGATTTCCTAAACAAGCAGGAAAAATCCACAGTATAAAGACTGTTCAATCCAATCCAATATTCAATGTTATGTTCAAAGTTTTTAGGACAAAACTATGGAGGCAAGTAATATATGAAAGGGTATTTGATGGCAGAATGGTGGCACAGTATATATCATTACACCGTCATAGCTTTAAGTTCCCTGGTTTGATCCTGAGCTCAGGTTACTGCATGGGTTTCCTCAGGGTTCTCTGGTTTCCTCCCACCTCACAAAAACATGTGTGTAGGTAGATTGGCTAAGATAAACTCCACCTTGATGTGAATGTGTGTATGGATCGGTATCCCGCCCAGGGTGTATTCCTGCTCCCCAGTCAGTGTTTTCTGTCCACAAGCTGCATATCTGGCTGCTTGCATCTGAATGAAAAGTAAAAACCTTCCACTTGTGCAACTTTTTTGTTGTGTCCAGCAGGATTGCAGTCCATATGCACACCTATTCTGCCCTAAATAAAACTAATTAGCACACCTACTGTTGGTATCTGTTGATTCCAAACGATATATTCATATTCGGGTATTAAACATATGTTACTTGTTTAGGGAAATAGAATACATATTCAAACTGGGTATCTCTGAAAAATGTAGGCATGAATGTATACCAGTCTACCAAAACTTACACCATTATATTTCTATTATAAGACACTTGTCTTCAAAATACAACTGTGTTTTTCTTTTCAGGTTGTTGGTCGGAGCTCCATTGGAAACGAATGGCCAACACCAGACAGGTGATGTGTATAAATGTTCTTTAAACAGAAGAGCCCCAGGCCCCGGCTGCACAAAGCTCAATTTAGGTACCCTGTCTTCACAACACACTTTACAGTTATTTATGTAAATAGACTTTTCAAAAAGCATCATAACTTTTTACTGTGCCAGTGTTATTACTTCGCAAAACGTCCCTTAATAAGTGGGTGAATCTTATTGCTGTGGTTTTGGGTAAAGTGTTACCAGCCAGCTTTTGGTGTGAAAAGCTATAGGAGGGACCATCAGTGTGATTTATTCTTTCCACTGTTTATATACATTTCCACATCTGTTCCAACATGTGTCACACATCTGTATAGGATTGTATATATGGATGCAGAGTATGTGGACAGTGTGTGTGTGTGTGTTTGTGCTGGTGTTATATAGTTTACAGTGTCTGCATGATGTGGATTTAGCTGACACGGGCAAGACAGACTGTGAAAATGACATATGTGGCCAGGCATTTGGGATTTTTTGTTTGCTTTGGTTTAGAAATTTGTTTCATCCTGCAATTTTGTTTTCTTCAAGGAAAGATATCTTTGACGAATGTCTCCGAACGTAAAGATAAAATGAGACTAGGGATGACACTCACATCCAACCCTAAAGACAACAGCTTTGTGGTGAGTTAAAGAGTGGAATAAAAGAAAAATTATTCAAGCCATCTCTCATTTTTGGATTTAAGATGTGTGGATCATAAATAACCCTGAACAATTCACTTAGAAAGTGAAAATTCACTTTATTAGAAATTAGAAAATTCACTTTAAGATAGGGAAGGAACATTTTAGCATTTTTAACCTGGTCCCTATCCACTGAATCTGTAAAGTGTAGGTCATTTCCCTACACATTTATGCACACCCCCCAGCAGAAATCCCATTCTCTTGGGACTCATTTATAATGAATGTCAGATAAGAAGGGCAGATATTTGTCCAGACTTCAGAAAATAAATTTTTAAAGTCTTGCATCTGTGTAATTTCTACATTCAGAAATGAAATAATTCATTCAGATTAAAGAATTCGAATTAACCAATGATTAATATATTCAGTGTAGCTCACATAAGTAAACAACGGTGTGTCTGACCTTTCATTTTATCATGCAGGGATATGACGAAACCTTCACCAATGCATGAATAAACCAGATTTTTGTGTTAATTTAGAGAAATAAATATAAGAACTATGTTTGCCCATAGCTGCTTCTCTCTAGGACCTTTATTATTAGAGAATTTAATTATAATTTTAATTACATTTACATTACAGCAACTGTCTTTAGGCTTTTAATATGGGTGAGTTCTAATCAAACATCAGCATGGGAAAATCATCTCTTGTAATTTCACATACATTATTATTGGGGTAGATAGAGATTAAGTTGGCTGGAGTATCCCTGTAAATGAAGTATAACTTTAAATGCAAACAGTTCACTCAATTATAAATAATATGCTTTTTATTTTATATCCATAGGTATAGTATGCCTCCTTTTAGACAGCAAAGTGTGTATGTGAGCTTAAAAATCTGAAAGGAAACTGAAAGAGTGCTTTGACTTTCAGGCATGTGGTCCTCTCTGGTCGTACGAATGTGGTAGCTCCTACTACAGCACAGGAATCTGCTCCAGGGTCAACGCCAGCTTTAAATTCTCACGCACCATCGCTCCAGCTTTCCAAAGTAAGCTATGCACACCTGCACACCTCATGCACCTTGATTTAACTAGCGAAGATACCTTTTTTGGGTGAGGACTTTTTGTATTGTATTTCTAGATTCCCTTTTGATCATACCCAGCATGACAATTTGGAGATGTGAGCAATCAAAAATTAAGACTTCCCTCCCTGAAACATTTACAAGCCATAAAGCTTAAATGCCATCACATACTTAGTGTCATGGAAACTGACATCTTGAAAGCTAATCCGCTTGGTGGTATTTAGTTTCTAAACAAAATTCGAACCTGAGTCACAACAGTCTGATTAGCAAATTGTCTCTTGATTGCATATGTTTTTGTTTTTTTAGGATGTGAGACGTACATGGATATAGTTATTGTTCTGGATGGATCTAATTCTATTTATCCATGGTACGAGGTGCAAGACTTTCTCATCAACATCCTGCAGAAATTTTACATCGGACCAGGGCAGATCCAGGTATAGTTTGCATTCCAATATTCTGTAATGATAATGATAGTCCAAATACTGTCCGCGTGAACCTATCCTTAATTCAGACCAATAAAGTTCTAAAATAAATTCATTGTATGTATTTATATATAGCATATTAAAAGCTAGATACTGTATAGTCACAATTTTAGCACAAGTGCACTTAAGTACTGTGCATATGAAATCATTTATGTATGAGATATTTCCTAGATATTTACTGAAGTGTTTGTGTGGTAGGTTGGTGTGGTACAGTATGGGGAAAAGGTGGTGACTGAGTTCCAGCTAAATGATTTCCGCTCAGTGGAGGAAGTGGTTAAAGCTGCTCGACAAATACAACAGAGAGGTGGAGAGGAGACCAACACTGCGTTAGGAATCAGTGTGGCACGGTACTATGAACATCTACTCATACATAAATACCAACAGGAAGCAAACACAGTCCTTTAATGCAAAAATTGCAATGCAGTTTGTCATGCTAAGCAGGAAAGACCTCTATTTTCATATTAATCTCCACTTCCTACATTACATTTAAATGGTAGTGAATATATAAAACTGCAGTACTTACTTTGTAATTGCTACATTTCTAATTTTCTAATTGTTAAACAGCTAAAGACGTGATCGTTACCATCACATTTATTCCTAGATCTCAGGCCTTTAAACAGGGTGGAAGGAGAGGAGCCAAGAAGGTCATGATCGTCATAACAGACGGAGAATCACATGACAGCCCCAACCTGAAACAGGTCATTGAGGACTGTGAGAAGGACGGCATTGTTCGATACGCCATCGCTGTGAGTCTCCTTTATGTTTCTTTCACATTCTATACCTTTAATTTAAATTTTTGGAATAAAAGTATATACGGTTCCAATCCAAATACTGGATAAAAATTCAACATGTAAATCTCATTGAACCACAAAATTGCCTGGGTGAGATACAAACTGCAGCCCAGAGCAGCTTGGTCAGTGTTAGGCAACGCTAATAATTATCCTGACATAAACCAGCTAGATTTCTCAATATCCTGTGTTAGAGCTCAGAAGGTACACTGCTAAAATATTGTTTAGAAATCTTGCTAAGCACTCCAAAAGGACTCTTTGGTTTCCTCTGTGGGAAATATGAATATTTTCATGTAGAACACCACAGCAGACAGTTTAGTTTGTATTAAATGTTCCAAATGCTAAAATACTTTAACAAGATACACGGTTAGACGGTATAAGTGTTTCTCAATACTTCTTTGGAATAGTTAAGGGTTCTAGACAGCAGGAATTATACACTTAGAAAGGACAAACCAAAGAATGCATTAGGGTAATAGATAACTATAGACAATAGATAAGTAATTTGACCAATGGACAATTTGCCATCTAAAAAAATATTGAAGAGGGTGAGTGAAGTGACTTTACTGGAAGATAAAGGTTTAATCTAGACCCCTTTACGGTTGTTAAGGTTCTCCCTACATGTCCAGGTATTTATGGATTTTTAGACAGTTACATGGTCTATCTCTTTAAAACCCTATTTACAAAGATCCTTTAAAGGGGCAATCTAAAAACTTTTCAGGGTACTAGAAGAATCCTTTTCCCAAATTTGATAAAATATCCAAGGAACCTTAAGAGCTCCGCAGTTTGTCCCTCTGAACAATCCATTTAGTCTATGTAGAACCTTCTAGGAGAGGGTTTTTGTATTAGAGATGAGTCCAAGTAGAAGCTAAGATAGCTTATCTATCCAAATACCATTGAAGGACTATTTGTTCTGAGAGTGTAGGTGTGCTTACTGTTCCAGCCTACAGGATTGATTCACCAAGGTCTACTAGTTTTTAAAATCCAAGCCCTGTAATGAGTTCAGGTCACATTTAGGTGCTGTCTTTGACAGAATTTGAGGCACATGGCACATTCCCTGATAAATAAAGGTCTATGGATTTCTTAAACATAGCCAGGTTAAGGAAGCTGAGTTAGTATAAACCCTGAGGAGAACCGAGGACTGTCACTGTGATAGAAGACAGGGGCATAGCCAAGACCTTTGACAATGGAGTTACCAGGTTAGATCCAATGACTTCCTTGGGGTGACAATCTATGGTTCGGGCAAAATACTAAAATGTCATATGAGTCTCTTTGTGTAGGATTACCAATGAAAATGAAAGGCACATACCTAGCTGCTAGCTACACATGCTTCAATCCTCAATACTGGGCAATGAGGGACTTTATTTTCTCAGAGATATAGTAAGGGGTATTCCCTTAAAATTCAGTCTAGTATTTCACAACTAAGGAGTCACTTGTCCACCCTTGGCCACGCTCTGCCCATGGCTACCAGACTGTCAAATATCAATGATCTTCTTTCCAGGTCCTTGGCTACTACAATCGCAGAGGGATTGATGCAAAGGCTTTTCTCAAAGAAATCAAAGACATTGCTACTGATCCCGATGATAAGCATTTCTTCAATGTGACTGATGAAGCTGCCTTGAAAGACATTGTGGATGCTTTGGGAGAGAGGATATTCAGTTTAGAAGGTAGCTACAAGGGCACCGCACACTGCGATGCTTTATATCAACACCACATTGAAAAGCTGCAGTCTGTAAAACATTCCCACCACCTCCACAGTGGGTCGCAGTGTAAATCTCTCCAAGCAAATCTTAAGCACTCTGTTTTCACATTGAAATATGTTCCGTGTCATAACTCATCATAAGATGCTCTAGGACGTAAGCTGAAATACTGTGTAGGGAGTTCTAAGCCAATAAAGGAGATCATCGCCTCCCTCTAAGCTTGCTATTGGCTCTAATTCTAGGAACCAGTAAGAACGGGACAGCATTTGGTCTCCAGATGTCTCAGGCTGGTTTCTCCACACATGTTGTTGAGGTAAGCATAGCTGTTTGTTTGTCCATGTTTGTCTGGTCTCTTCCAATCCTATAGTACACAAACTGTTTTTCCACATCTTTTTTTTTATTTACGTGCCCTCTCTAAATTCAGCCTCCATTCTCTCTGTGGATCTTGAGGTCATCATGATCTTTGACTCCCTACTGTCTGCCCCTGATGATAGAGAGAAGGATTTTTCCAATCCCCATTCCAAAAGATGGGAATAAAACAGACCGGTTTCCTGTTCCCAAGGGGAGGAATAGTAGCAAGTAGAAAAGGAAGTGTTTCACAAGTGAGACAGAGAGAATAGCAGTACTTTTTCCCCCAGTGCATTTTTCTTTTTCGGCCCACAGCTGATAGCACACTGAGAATCCTTGGCTCGTGAGTTGACACAGCTGGCTTGTCCACGAAAATTCCATACTCCCTACTGTAACCATCCGCAGCCATTCATCCAAAAACCAAAGGCTCATTCCAGACTGTACCTGTTGTTTTTGTCTTTCCAAATCTCAGTGCTAGCTGGAACTTCGTTAGCGTCTAAGTCACACTGCTGATGCAACTGCTCCAATTTTCCGATTCATCACCGCAAATGAGGCCCGACCTGCTGTCGGAATCATTAGGATATAATCGTTTGATTTTTGTGGGAAAAGAAATAGATAGGAAAACTGCAGATGGTAAGACTAAGAAGGCTGGAAATCTCATCCGTCACTAAACCAAATGCCTGGAATAGCACTTGCTTAATAAGAAGCCACCTGAATGTTGACAAGAGGGATAATATATTGGAAAAAAATCTTTGAGCTCTAGGAGAAAACTGTCCCACAAATGCTCAGATGGTTTTCACTGAAACTGGGATCTGGCCTGTTAAAATATAGCTCTGGGCACACATACTCCAAATGTTCCATGTGGTCTTAATTGCTTATTTATGTTTTTTCAGCCATTGGTGATATGAGTAGGTTTTAACTCATTGCAGGACCAGACAGATTGTTAAAGTTATCTTAATTATAAAAACTTTCAGTACCTGACAAGTGAGATATCTAGTCATTATTGAGCATTTTTCACACTGTAGCAGGGAACAGTCACACAACAAAATAAAACTAGCGTCATCTATGCTAATTATGACCTAATAACACCGAACCTCTAGCTAAGTACAGTCACTAATGATGCATGAAAATGTGAATAATGCAGAAACAAAGCCAGCTAGCTGTATGCTATAGCAATTTTAAAAACAATCACAAAATCAATGCATTTGTACTGTTTAATGACATCATATAGTCTCTTATAATCCTTCTTGCTTATAATCTAAAATGCCAGTATACCAACAATGGAGGAAATTCATTGATTCCAGTGCATAATTACATCATATAGTGCGATTTAGAATTGAATACTGTTTGCTCTGAGCTTTACCGAGTCTCATCTTAATTCCAAGTATTTTTAATAGGAATCTATAGAGCATTTTCTAATAATGTTTTTTCCTAAGCCATTAGAATGAATGTTAAAGGCATCGTGTGGCGAGTCACGCTCATGTTAATGAATGTGGTCTTGCTTTTTAACCACAAGCTTGTTATAAGCTTAACCTTATTTTGGATTTGGACAGCCCCCCCCCACACCCACCCCGTTGTGTAACTCCTCAAAATTAACCCAAAAGATCAGGTTCTATAATCTAATACACTCATTGTAGGAGCTCTGACTAGTCCAGTCATGGTCATTATGCATGGTTTGCATTTAGAGTTTGCATTCTTCTCCTCTGAAATAAATGTGCATACACATCCCACTACAAATACAAATTGGTTTGAGTTTGCACTGTTTCCATGGCAATAGTCTTCAACACACATGCATGACCTTTCTAAGAATTATGTCCTGGAATAAGTGGGAGAGTTAGTGGATCGCTGTAATATTGATTTAGAAACTGTTCCAGTGGGTTACAGGGTATTTGTGGTGCTGCGCTATGCACAAACCACTGGAAAATGTGCAGTGGCTGTGCAGCCAGTTGAGCTTTGCTGTTTCTGAGACCTCATGCATAGCATACGGCAGCACAAAGATTGTGAAATATGTTTGGGAATGTCAGGGAAGAATTATTTTATGACCTTCATAAGACTTTATGATGGCAGGCAATACTATAGCTATTGGATTAGCGTTTCAGTGAATGAGAATTTGACTAACCGTCTATGAGTGGCTCCTGAGTAGCAATTAATTACAGCAATTAGGGCTCAGATGCACACTGAGTCATTAAAATGCGTTTTAAAACACAGCAACTGGCAGCTCAAATGCAAGATGGATGCTTCCACTCTGTCAAAAATCATGGTCCAGTGGCTTGATTGTTGAGAAAGCATGTAGGTGGTTTTCTATAGTTGATGTCATGGTGTGCTTGCAGGATGGGATTCTTGTTGGGGCCGTCGGGGCTTATGATTGGAATGGAGCCGTGTTAAAGGAGACCCGGCATGGTAAAGTGGTTCCACCCAAGTCCTCCTATGCACAGGAGTTCCCTGAAGAACTGAAGAATCATGGAGCTTACTTGGGTAAGGGATTCTCTCTTCCATAGCCTGCCAAGACCACTGACTCAGCTCTATAATGCACTGCCTTAAAGTACTAGTGTGGGCTATAATGGCTTGGTGGATAAAGTGCTAGTGACTGGAAAGTTTAAACCCCATGGCTGTCAGTGAGAACCATTGTTGGGCCCTTATGCAATCCCCCAAGGTTCAACCGTTTAGCTCTGTATTTGAATCTCAGTTTTGGAAAGTGCCTGCCCAGTCGAAATTTTAATCTATTGAGCCATATATGACCTTTAGTATGGGCAAAGCAAATACAACTTTTTACTTTTTTTATGTTTAGATTTTTATTGCTTTAATTTAATGTAATAGTATAATTTGGTAAAACATAATTGCATGCATAAATATATTTTCAACAGTATTATTATTTACGTATTTATTTATTTATTGGCAAAAATGTGTTGAATTCTGTGCAATGTGTTGAATTTTCTACAAAGGCATTTTGTGGAAAACTGATGATAGAATAAATAATCCACCTTGTTCACAATCATTAATCCCACAGTTGTAGTGCACATGCCCTTTAATCACTGCTTTTATGTCATGTCACTGATGGTATTTTGCACTGATAGTTGGCACAAATCTATAGTCTGGGCTAGAATAAGATAAGATGCAGCATTGCTATCACAGACAAACTGCTTCATATATACTTCTTCCTTTTTACTATCAGTCATTCTTTTTCTGTTTTCCTTACACTGCACATCGTCACTGCTGATCTGTCTCTTTCTCATTCTTCATCTGTCACTGGTTCTGATTGAAATGTATAGTTTCAATACTGAACTGCATCCACCTCTGTCTATAAAATCTGCCATCTCTCTCTCTCTCTCTCTCTCTCTCTCTCTCTCTCTGTCTCTCTCTGAAAGTGAAGGCCGGTGCACCCACTCATTTTCACAAGTGTAAAGGCTCCATCTTTCCCTCTAGCTGTGTGTGCCAGGCTGTCACTGATGAGAGAATGATTACAGAGCTCTAACTGAGTTTACAGAGACTTGGAACTACATTCTCTAGCAATGCTTTTACAGCTCAACAGTTTATACATTTTGCCATTGGATTTTCTAAATTTGATTCATACACATGTTATTTTATATAGTACCATAAATTTCTGTACTGACTGCGTCATAAGCTTTTGCTAAAGTGGATTTCTGTGGATTCTTTGGATGTATCATATTGGATTATATTGATATGCTTTTTCCATCATTGTTGTAGGATACACGGTGACCTCAGTGGTGTCGGCGCGAAGCGGGCAGCTGTATGTGGCTGGAGCCCCGCGTTTTAACCACACAGGCAAAGTGATCATCTTCACCCTGAAGAACACAGGAGAGCTCACCATCCTGCATTCACTGAAGGGACATCAGGTAGGAGTCTGGCTCGCACACATAAGCTAGACCAAGCTAGCATATAAATTAGAAAAAGCTAGCACATAAGCTAGACCAAGCTTCTTACCTTCTTAGCCTTTGGAAGTTATTTGTGTATGTTTTTGATTTTTCCTATATCTAAAAAAAAGGGAAAAAAATCAAGGGTCTGGATTCTTTTTTTCAGCCCAACCTAGCCAATATGACCTGATAACCTTATATATTCTTTATCTAGATGTCCTGTGCCAGTTTGACCATCAAAGCAAACATTAAAACATCTTTTATCTATCATTATTAAGCTACTTAATACTTACTCACTATTTAACTCTCAGTTTCTATGCTGTCACTCCACACCAATTAAAATGACTGAATGAATGAAACAACGGAATGAAAAAACTATTAGTAAATAGCATTAATTTCCAACTATGCTAAGTATATCTCTTCTGGCATAGGCACTTTCTTTCTAAGCTGCAAACAGGAAGTAAAAAGATCCGATTATATAATATATAAACTATTTATACCAGCTACATGAAATTGTATCATTCGACCTGTAGTGTGCCATTTATAGGGTTACCTTAAACCTACATAAGCCCCAGAGTGAAAGCTGCTGAAAACCTACATAAACTTTCAAAAATACTTTATTTAGAAGATATATGAAATATGCATAATGCATTCCTGTTCATTAAAGCACAATTATGCAACTCATTTTACTAAAACTACACTCACAATGTAGTTAATTACAGTTAAACCATTCAGGATGTAATGGTGTTATGTATACAGCTGGTTTTTATGACCCAGTCTCAGAGGAAACATTTGGTTTTAGGTTTATGTCATGTCATCACCATTATGTGACCCTGACATACCAGAAGCACACAAAGTGACAAATATAGCTGCCATGATGTTCTAATTAGTCAGCCTGGAAAGTGTTATATAACACAAGCTTAGTATGTCAGCTTGTGTTTTACATATCGTATGTTAGCTGAATAGTGTTATATCAACTTGACAACCAACAATATATAAGCAGTCTTGATGGCATGTGTGGGAATAAGTCTTATTTGGTCTTATGCACACGACTATAAGTTGGTGCTACTGACCTTACTAACACCAATATATTGGTAATAATTAGTCTTATACATACATATGCATATTTTTAACAATTCTTATAGAAAAATAAACAAATCTGGCAGGGTTAAAATTGTGACCAATGAGATTAAATAACACGTGAATAAAGTAATGGTGCAGTAGCAAAAGATAGTGTGTTATGTTTAGCGTGAAAATAAAAATCTCTTGCAGTATTGTTATGTTTATCGCCCATCATCTCTTATTTTGGAAACAACATGCAGCCTAGACTGCACACATCCACAGAACACATCCCATATGCTTCCGATCACAGGCCATAATGTAAAACAGACAAAGTTACACATACAAGTGGCCATCTTTGTGAGGACCTCCTACTGACCCAATTATTAATGCAGCTATTTAATATGTAATTCTACACCTTAATCTAACCCTACCCTTGACCTCTTTTAGTTTTTGATCAGCCAAAAACTCACCAAAATTGTCAGATATTCCAATCCTGGTGAGGACGTTTGGTTTGGTCCGCCTAGATATAAGGCCCCCGCAACCCCCCTAACTCCCCACCAAATCCACAGACACACACTCTTTCCATTGAAAACGTTGTTATGGGGGACACTGGATCCTCATAAAGTGATAAATGCATGCCCACTCACGCACATACACTTCAAAATTCCTTTGTTGTTTATGTGTGCAAATCATTCAAGGGACTTGGTCTTTTCCACACAAGCATAAATGTATAAATATGAAGCTTGTGGCTGGTGTGTGTATATTCCTGTGGGTTCCCACATTGCAGCACTGACCCTCTGACTGTGTGCAGATCGGCTCATACTATGGCAGTGAGATTGCTGCGGTGGACTTTGATGGAGACGGAGTCACTGATAACCTACTCATTTCTGCACCAATGTTCTTCAGTGGAGGCTGGGAAAAGGGAAAAGTGTACATCTACCGCATTACCGAACAGGTAAACACACAACTTGCTTTGATGCTGTTTACACATGCATGCCTGTGGAGGACTGCAGGGTTGCAGCATATTTTTCCTGTTTGCACAATTAGTGGTGTTTGGGTGGAATACCATTATAGTAAAAAAAAAAAGAAAAAGAAAAGTCAGTACTCAGTATAGAATTTCTTTATTGATGAGAAACAAAACAAACTGAACCGTTTGAAAGTGTTTCTTCATTAGAATCCGTCGTAAGTATCCTCTAATATCTGAGCCAGCACAGACAGGCACTTGGCACCTGCCATCTTGTGCCTCATGCCAACGGCATACCGTGTCTTCATTAAGCTCTCAAGTGCACATTGAACTCAGTAGGAAAACATTTTCTCTTTCAAGCATAATTACCTGCAGCTTGCCAAGCAAGAGAGTTTCACTAATAGCTGGAAAAGGCTGTCCAGTAAGTATGGACGTGAACGAGAGCCGCATGCGTTTTTGTTTTCTTTTTGTTTTTTTCATTAGTTTCAGGTTTATTTCCACCGACAGACAGAGAAGTCAGCACGTGCCAAAGAAAGATTCGAAGAAGAGATTTCATATTTAGTCCAGTTGTCGGTGGGATATCTTTCAAAAGCTTCAGGGCAGATGCACAGTTGTGGAATATACATAAATTTCTTTTAACCTAGATTTAAAACATTTGTAAAATTTATGGCATCAGTATTACGTACAATGGACTTGCCCTTAGACAACTAGCTCGAGATCTTTTGCTGTCAAAAAAAATTGAACTCCATATAGGCTTTATATCCTAAATATATATCAACTAAACCCCATAGGCTTATTTTACTCTCCCCATCTACACTATTCGTCTCGCTCACACTCCCTTTTCCTCACATTTTTTCCCCATCCTTTCCTCCTTCCAACTTCTCCCTCCAAAAACAAGTGACCTCATGTGCCTGCAGTCAGAGGGCAGTATATAAAAAAAGCGAGAGGGATGATATTCTGAGCAGGAGGAGGGATGTGTGTGGCTAATTGCTCTCCTGAATACTTGGCTGACATGTAGTGTTTTTTCCTTTGAGGAATTGCACCTTTCCTTCAAGCTTTTCCATCTCCTGGGAGACTAATTGATTTTAAAGGCACTGTGGATATCATCTCACTGACTTCACTATAGACACACACGCTAGGGACTGAGACACTTAAGTGATAATACAGATGCATTTTATGGATTTGACCTTGTCAGTCTTGGTATTTTAATAGGTTTCTCACTAAAAGATCCCTGCATAAAGTATTGAAACAGGGTGTAAAGTTTCAGGATAGTTTGCACTTGGCGCCTCATATTACTACGAATGCATTTTTGTGTTTCGCTTTTATAAGGAAGTAGCGAATAATAGAGTCTAAATATTTTGGCACTCTCCCATAATGTCTCATTGGTAATTACTGTACGCTTCCAGCCCCGTTTTATCCTGGAGGGGGTGCTGGAGCTCACTGATCTGGGTGAGAATGCAAGATTTGGATCTGCCCTAGCGCCAGTAACTGACCTAAATGGGGACTCCTTTAACGACCTTGTAGTGGGAGCACCGTTAGAGGACGAGCACCGAGGAGCCATTTACATCTATAACAGCCAGCGCAACAGGATACTAAGGAAGTATAAACAGGTAGGAATTGGAGTGTTTACATTTTGGTAACACTGTAGGATTATATCAGAGCATTACCCTTAGGTAGAGTTTGTTCTGGGAAAATGTTTTGCTATATCAAGACATTCCTATATATTTTAAAGCAGTATATCTATGTCTCTTTCTCTCTCATAGAGAATCAGTGCAGCAGAGCTTGCTTCTGGTTTGCAGTATTTTGGCAGGAGTATCCATGGGAAGATGGACATGAATGGTGATGGACTGGTGGATCTGGCTGTTGGTTCCATCGGTGCTGCTGTGCTCCTCTGGTTGGTGAATCCATGCTTGGAAATTATTGCGTCATTGTATCTCATCGTTATTGTGGCCAAAATATGCATAACACTACAAAAATGATCACATCACAAAACACCACAACAGTTAGGGATAGAAGGTGATAATTCTGGCACTGAAGACTACTAAAATACCTGTCCTAAATACTCTCTCTAATGCTCTCTACCCAGTGACTGGATGTGTAAAATTAAATCCTGGTATGTTGCTGATCCCACATATTTGTGTTGTCATGTTTTGTGTTGTGATCCTTTTTGGAGTTTTTGTGTACCTTGATACGCTTTACTCAGGTGATAGTGTGGGTACAATGTAATGTATACTCCTTTTTTTTATTTTCAGCTTCAGTCACCTAGACAGAAGCAATCTAATATAAACACGATAGCACTATTAACATTGCTAAAGTGCATTTTTCCCTTTTTTCCCCGTTTTATGTTTCAGGTCTCGCAGTGTGATCCGTATCCATGCCACTGTCCGATTCGAACCCAGCAAAGTCAACATCTTCAATAAGGACTGTCGGCGCGGTGGAAAGGAGGTGACCTGTATGTCGGCTATCGTGTGTCTGAATGTCACTGCCAGGACTTTCATCAAACCCACACAGGAAGTAGGTCAGTCCTCAAAGTTATTTATTCTATTATCGATTGTTAAGGCATGCCAAAGCTCCATAAAAACGCTTAAACCGCCAGGACTAGTTGGCAAGTCTAGACTGACTCTCGTTACATTACATACCGTACCTTTCCCATGAGATTTACTGAATAATTCATAGTCGTTTCTAAATAATATCAGAATCAGATAGAATGTTATTGCCTAAGCAAGATTTAACTTACAAGAAATTTGACTTGGTATATAAACTCACTGATCAAACATCTGCTCATTCATGCAATTATCCAATCATGTGGCAGAACCATAATACATCAAACCATGTATCAAGATCTTCAGTTAATATACAAATCAAACTTCAGAATGGTCACTGGGAAAATCACAGTGATTATAGTATCATCGACTGTGCCGCTGAGCTTCTAAGACTTTTTTACACACATCAGTCTCTAGAATTTACACAGAATGGTGCAAAAAAAAACCAAGAAAAATATCTAGTTACCGTCAGTTCCACATAGATATGCCTTTTTGATGAGGAAGTCAGAGGAGAATGGCCAGACATCTGGTTCAAGCTGACAGGAAGGATACAGTAACTCAAATAATCACTCTTTACAACCGTGGTGAGAAACAGAGCATCTTAGAATGCACAAAACACCAAAATCTGAGGGGGGTGAGTTACAACAGCTGAAGATCTCATAGGGGTTCCATTCGGTCACTCAAGAAAAAGGGTTTCAGGCTACAGTGGGCACAAGCTGACCGAAACTTAACAGATGAATATTAGAAAAACATTAGCTGTTTTGGCTGTACATATGCATAAACGTATATACACTTTGTATGCAGTCTGGAGAGTACAGACTAGCACAGAATAAACACTTCTGAAAATGTCATTATTATTAAATTATGAGTGCTATATTACACAGTCTGAGAGAGAAGTGCTGTTTACTTAAGCCTTACGGGGTTAATTTAGATAGGACAGAATAATTGGAAACTGTTGACGCTTTTGTTCCTTTTTATTCCCGTTTTTAATGTTGTTTTTCATCATATGAATTATATTACCGTCACCCAGATGTGTACTTTTAAAAGCTCTTCTCCTGCATTTTGCATACTGTAAAGCTGCAACTATTTCAATAGCTCTTTCTTTTTATTGACATTCGCAAGAAATCTTTTATTATCTGTTAGTGGAGACGGTAACCTAAACAACTCCTGCTTCCTCACATCTTCTCGGTTCATCTGGGGTTCCTAGGACGACTTTGCCACATTTTATGGCTTGAGGAAAAACAACAAGAAGATGAACGGCTGAACTCAGCATAGGCTTTTGATCATCAATGATCATTTTGTTGACTCAGGCTTTGGGTTTTGAGTGGGGAAAAAAAACTGGAAAGCAGATTAGTTAGATTGGAGTGAAACTAGGAATAGTAAATGTTTTAGCTAAAGTGTAGAATGATTTTGACTTTGGTGAAGCCCTAAATTAAAATTTGGAGTAATATATCGTTTAGGTTAAGTGCTTTTCAATCTCAGGTACCTTTTTACTTGAGTACATTTTTCGTAAATGAAATATCTTGTCTGGATATATGTGAGGTTTATGAAGATGACACACTCCCTTGCTGTGCTTTTATTATATTTTTTTAGTGTTTTTCTTATAGATCTTGCTTTCCAGACACAGTGCTTCTGTCTGTGCCAAAGCCAGGAAGTCAATTATCTTGTCTAAAGTGCAGTCAGATACTAAGTGTGAGAAACGCAACAGGACAGTGAGAAAGCACACTTGTTTCTCCAAGGCAGGTCTGCTCACCATAGTGCTGAGAGGATTACGACTTATGAGGCCCACTCGCAGCCTGACACCCGCATTCTGATCACAAATTTGCTGCAAAATTTGTGAAAAACCAATCACATTTTGACCTCAGGTCCTACAGTGGCATGTGTTTTGGGTTAACCAGTATGACCTGTCAGCATCCACATCCCATTCGCCGATAGTCTTAGACAAAGAAATAGTCACAGATAGATGTCAAGTTTGGCTTGTAATGGACAGCCAGGGCAGTAAATTGTGCAGCACATCTTGTTTAGGTTTCCCACCGATATTTTGTCTAATGCTAATTATCTTCAGATTTACAGAAGGGCTTTGGGTGACTTCGAAGTAGGGCTTTGTAGTCTGCTTTGGCTTGAAATAAATGATTCAAGATTTATCACTTAGATTTAGTGTATTATCTTTAGTGCATTTCTCCTCCTTATCTGATTCTAATTTGCATCCTTGCTTCAGGGATTTTTTGGGGGTACTGTCTCTGACATGCATTAGAGAATTATAAAGTTAAAGGGAAAAAAAACAGACAGTTATCTATTAATATGAAGATAAATGAAAGGCAGTTTTTCAATGCAGTCACTGAAGTTGGCGCTTAGTTTAGCAAATACAGTACGTAAATAGTATTTACTCCATAAGCAGCAAAGGTTTTATATTATGTGTCAGTGGAAGGATTCATTTTAAGTCTGAATTTAAGACTTTAAACTCCCAGGTTTCACATCTCTTATTTTCATCCCATCTCTAGTGGCCCTTAAATCAAAGCTTACTGTATTGTAGCCATAAAATACATTGTGCATCTTGAGCTCTATGGAGTTCATCAACTGCGCCATGGACATACCTATTGAGCTGGCTGATGACGAACCAGAAATAATGATAATGAACATACAAATTGTTGTTTTGTTAGTGCTTTCAAGTTCTGCTTGTGGTAGGAGGAGAGTCTATGAAACTGTAGTAGGTGGAAAGAATTCAGACCCTGGAGATCGTCTTAACAAAGATCAAAGACCTTAACAAAGAGAAAGGATCTAAGTGTGGATCCAATTGTAGACGTCATGCGGCATGTGGGATGATGGAAACCTTAATCAGCTTTGGATGTGTGTTTGTGTCTACTATAGCGTGTAGAAATATACAAAGGTAGTATTAATGAATACTTTTAATTAATTAATAGAAGCTTGGAATACATTGCCCAAGTTAAAATGGAAAGGTATGAACTGATAAAATTAGAGTCATGTGAAGTGGCTTTATTATTGTTTCAACTATGTACAACTACTATGTACAACTGGTACACAAAACAGTAACAAACTAAATGAGACCACACAGAACTACACAGGTGAGCAAACCTATGCAAACAGTACAATACTACACAATAATAGAAATAAGAATCTCCCACAAAACCCACTGATTATAATTACTAAATGTAAATTAGTTATGTTTGATGGTAAAAAAAAGGCATTTTATAGCTTTAAAATAAAATATACACAGATCAGGCATAACATTGTGTTGGTCCCCCTTTTGCTGCCAAAACAGCCCTGACCCATCCTGCACTGTGTATTCTGACACCTTTCTATCAGAACCAGCATTAACTTCTTCAGCAATTTGAGCAACAGTAGTTTGTCTGTTGGATTGGATCACACGGGCCAGCCTTCACTCCCCACGGGCATCTATGAGCCTTGGCCGCCAGTTCACCACTGTTCCTTCTTCGGGCCACTTTTGATAGATACTGACCACTGCAGACCGGGAACACCCCACAAGAGCTGCAGTTTTGGAGATGCTCTGATCCAGTCGTCAAGCCATCACGATTTGGCCCTTCGTCAAACTCGCTCAAATTCTTACGCTTGCCCATTTTTCCTGCTTCTAACACATCAACTTTGAGGACAAAATGTTCACTTGCTGCCTAATATATCCCACCCACTAACAGGTGCCATGATGAGAAGATAATCAGTGTTATTCACATCACCTGTCACTGCTCATAATGTTATGCCTGATCAGTGTACAATTATAGAGAAATGTTATGATGTAGAATTAAAAAATGTAGTGAGTAGAAAGTACCGATATGATTGCATATTTAGTAAAGGAAAGAATTGCCTTGTCTCCCCTTCTGTCTAGGTATTTGGTACAATACTTTCATTGAGGAGAAGCGCTTCAACCCTCGCGCAGTGATGGATGATCCAGACCGGCAGCAGTCACAAAATCTTACTATACTTCCTGGAGTGGAGAACTGTGAACACATCTACTTCCACGTAATGGTAAGCTCACACCTTAGACACACTAACATTGCTGAACATTGCTTCACATGTAGTAACTCGAGATTCTCTTGCTAAGCCATGCTATATATTTCACACCCTACTGTCCACTTTGTAACACAGAAGAGCTGTGAGTTATGACAGCTGGCTACGAGAAGACCTAATAGAAATAAAATGTCATCAAGATTCTTTTTCCATCCTTTAAACAAAAGACTGCTGTGCTGCCTTGTGTATTTGAGTCGTATTATTTCTTATCATTCAAGGAAACAACAGACTATGCCAGACCCATCATATTTACAGTGGAAACAGGTCTACAGGATCCAGACAATGGTCCAACACTAGATGATACCTGGCCAACTACCGTCAGAACCCAGGTTAGTCCCTGCACTCTCTAACCCTTGCAAACTGCATGAAATGTTATGATGTCTGGACTCGCTGACAGGTTGACATGATGGTTTATATTTCATAAACCACTGCATTTGTGTTTTTACTGCAGCTTCCTTTTTGGAACGGCTGTGATGAGGACGATCATTGTGTCCCAGACCTGGTGCTACAATCACAAACTGACCTGATTAGCCGCAAGTATGGCTACATACCCCAACACACACACATATAACTATAGTCATACTAAACACAACAGTTTCAAAAATGACTCCATCTTTGCTCTATATTAGGCAGTTCTGTGGACAGGTGTTTCGAGTGAGCAGTGCATTGTGTCTTAGCCAAAGTGAACCTGAAGATACCGAGCGTGTGATAGAGGCATCCAGGAAGAAAATGGTAATGGATGTTCGTTTGGAGAACCGAGGAGAAAATGCTTATAGAGCCCAACTTAACATCTCATACTCCAGAAACCTACAGTTCTCCAGTCTTATAATAAAGGTAAGAAACTGTAAAGGGATATGAGGGATAAGGATGTGAAACACAGATGATTGTTTTGAGAGAGGTAGAACTGAAGAAATAGCAAAAGCAAATGTACCATTACAGGAACCGTCTATGTGTAGCTGAAATGGCTAAAAAGTAGATATTTTAACAATAATAATAATAATAGTAATAATAATAATAATAATAGATTAAAATATTAATATATAAATGTATAAAAATGTAATAAAATAATTTCTAGGCAAAAATCATACTTATGTCTTATGTCTGTCTATACTTTATCCCTTAAAATGTTAGGTTTTCTTTTTATTTTCCTATTAATTTCTATTTATTTTATCTCCCTGGCATTTTCCCCCTATGACGATGTTTCGTTCATTCCTGAATAAAGCTCCCAGCTGTTGGAATTTGGGTCCATAAACACTTTATATACTTTTTAGATCTTTTTTTAGGTCATGTGCTGTTTTTCATTGACAGCTTAATGAGACACTTTCAAACTAATTATAAAGCAGAGATACAAACATCTGAGATTGATATAAAGAGAACAGTTGCTCAACTGTTGTAATATTTGGGTCATAAGAGAGTTTTAGCAGAAAAGCATTACAGGATCAGGCAATTTTCATAGAAAATGACTCTACATTTGTAATATTAATATCGATATATGAGGACGTTATTTTAAAGGGGAAATGAAATTTTTCGCACTTAACTATAGATGCAAAGACTTTTTTTTAAATGGTGTGACCATTTTTGTTTTAGGATAATTCAGACATACAGATCGACTGTCGCAGTGGAGACAAGTCGAGAAATGAGAAGTACTGCGATGTCGGTGCTCCCTTCATGAGAGCTAAAACACAGGTAAGTGTTTGCTTTAAAAAACAATTATATGGCCTAAACTATTGCTCAAAAGTTTGGGATCACTTGCATATTTTAGCTTGATTTCAGCTAAGGAGGAAGACTCCATCAGCCAATCCATCTTGTGGGAGATGCTCCAGGAAGAATGGGGTGAAATCTCATCAGATTATCTTGAAAAATTGACCGCTAGAACACCCAGGCTGTAATTGCTGCAAAAGGTGTTTATTTTGATGAATGTAAAGTTCATCATTTCCATCAAAATCATTATTTCTAACGCTGACATGTCAGCATGTCCTGTTCTTTTGCTATATTTTCTATTCAGACTAATTCCGTGTGTGTTTCCTTGGAAAACAATACAATTTTGATCCCAGACTTTTGAGCGGTAGTGTATGTATTTCACCACCAGAAATATATACCAAATCTACCAAATATTCACACTAAACTGAAGGCATAAGGTTTAAAATTTGCAGATCAAGGCATCTGAGCTAGAGTCATATTTATTTATTGTCTTGTAGTTGAATGAACTCTTTAAAACAGCAGATTCTCAAATCTGTTTGGCCTGAAGGTGTTGACTGACTTTTTTATAACGGCAGCAGCTCTGGTTGTATATATATACATCGGTCCACCCTTTGCAGCTATAACAGCTTCAACTCTTCTGGGAAGGCTGTCCACAAGGTTTAGGAGTGTGTTTATGGGAATTTTTGACCATTCTTCCAGAAGCATTTGTGAGGTCACACACTGATGTGGGACGAGAAGGCCTGGCTCTCAGTCTCCGCTCTAATTCATCCCAAAGGTGTTCTATCGGGTTGAGGTCAGGACTCTGTGCAGGCCAGTCAAGTTCATCCACACCAGACTCTGTCATCCATGTCTTTATGGACCTTGCTTTGTGCACTGGTGCACAGTCATGTTGGAAGAGGAAGGGGCCAGCTCCAAACTGTTCCCACAAAGTTGGGAGCATGGAATTGTCCAAAATGTCTTGGTATGCTGAAGCATTCAGAGTTCCTTTCACTGGAACTAAGGGGCCGAGCCCAGCTCCTGAAAAACAACCCCACACCATAATCCCCCCTCCACCAAACGTTACACTTGGCACAATGCAGTCAGACAAGTACCGTTCTCCTGGCAACCGCCAAACCCAGACTCGTCCATCAGATTGCCAGATGGAGAAGCGCGATTCATCACTCCAGAGAACGCGTCACCACTGCTCTAGAGTCCAGTGGCGGCGTGCTTTACACCACTGCATCCGACGCTTTGCATTGCACTTGGTGATGTATGGCTTGGATGCAGCTGCTCGGCCATGGAAACCCATTCCATGAAGCTCTCTGCGCACTGTTCTTGAGCTAATCTGAAGGCCACATGAAGTTTGGAGGTCTGTAGCGATTGACTCTGCAGAAAGTTGGCGACCTCTTCGCACTATGCACCTCAGCATCCGCTGACCCCGCTCCGTCAGTTTACGTGGCCTACCACTTCGTGGCTGAGTTGCTGTCGTTCCCAAACACTTCCACGTTCTTATAATACAGCTGACAGTTGACTGTGGAATATTTAGGAGCGAGGAAATTTCATGACTGGATTTGTTGCACAGGTGGCATCCTATCACAGTTCCACGCTGGAATTCACTGAGCTCCTGAGAGCGACCCATTCTTTCACAAATGTTTGTAAAAACAGTCTGCATGCCTAGGTGCTTGATTTTATACACCTGTGGCCATGGAAGTGATTGGAACACCTGATTCTGATTATTTGGATGGGCGAGCGAATACTTTTGGCAATATAGTGTATATCTGTGATTTAAATTACAACCAAGGCTGCAAATGTATGATTCCTGAGGGCTTAAGATTTCTGTAAAGACATTTATTTTGCATCTGTGGAAGTCTCCAGTGTTTCCAGTAAGTTTTCCACAATGGCAGGAAAGAAGACTTTGTGCTTTCCAGTTTCTCTGTAATATGACAAGCTGTCTCCTTTTGTGAACATTCCACAGCATTCAATATAAATATAAATAGGTAAAAATGTTGAAATGTCATTCATCAATAAATCATAAGAAGAATGATGCACTTCACAGCATGCTATTATAGGCTTACAATCAACTTCACCACATTGTGTTTTATTATTTACTTATTTCCCAGTAGATTTGATTCTGCAACATTTTGAATGAAGCTGAGGATTTGATCAGGAAGGTCACGGGACATGAATTAGTTAGTGGATGATGTTTGACTTGTGAGATTTATGAGCTCTGTTAGTTTTTTGTGTACTGTATATGTGAACTGGGCTTCTGGTTGCTGTGTGGTAACAAAAATCTCTTCTAACTTCCCTGTGGTTATTTTCTTAGCTTGCTAATTCTTCAGCAAAATACTTACTTTGGCTTTGCTCTAAATCAAAACTTGTAAACATACAAACAAGAGTTTCCCACTGGTGCAAGGATACAGAAGTGCTGTTAAACAAGTTAGGACTGGGATGTGTGCGTGTGTGTGTGTAGTTTGGGTGGAAATGTAGAATGCAGAGTTCCATAAGACCAAAGTTTCTCACAATGTGAGTACATTTGGCAGTAAATCTGGACAATGTGGCAAACTTCATTCCAAGTCTTTCGTAATCATAAATGAATTAACTTGGTACTCAAGTGGTACTTTCTCTTATCTCACTACTAGCTTTTTTATGTAAATCCAGTAAAGGTCCAGTTCGGGATGAAGGTGCTGGGACGTAAATCCGCAGCCAGTTAATGTGACGTCTATACACCACTAATGGAGATATGTTTTATTGCTGTGTGAGCTAATGCCAAACAGTGAAACTGAGGAGATTCACCCTGGTTTAGTGACCTCACACAAGACAGGCCTGTATACACTCACTTTACACCAGGACATCAACATTCTTAAACATCTCTGCCAAAATTCCTGCTCTGTTCCTGATATCACACTTAAGCAGAATTAGGAAGGTCTGTTGGGGGAGTGGGTCTTTCTCACCCTGTCCATCGCTCTCTCTCTCTCTCTCTCTCTCTCTCCCTCTCCTTCTTTCACCCTGTCCATCTTCTCTCCCTCTCTCTCTCTCTTACCCTGTCCATCTTCTCTGTCTCTCTCTCTCCCTCTCTCTCCTGCTCTTCTTCTTTCACCTTGTCCATCTTCTCTCTTGCTCTCTCTCTCACCCTGTCCATCTTCTCTCTCTCTCTCTTACCCTGTCCTTCTTCTCTGTCTCTCTCTCTCCCTCTCTCTCCCCCACTCTTCTTCTTTCACCCTGTCCATCTTCTCTCTCTCTCTCTCTCTCTCTCTCTCTCTCTCTCTCTCTCTCTCTTACCCTGTCCTTCTTCTCTCTCTCTCTCTCTCTCTCTCTCTCTCTCTCTTACCCTGTCCTTCTTCTCTGTCTCTCTCTCTCCCTCTCTCTCCCCCCTCTTCTTCTTTCACCTTGTTCATCTTCTCTCTTGCTCTCTCTCTCTCACCCTGTCCATCTTCTCTCTCTCTCTCTCTCTCTCTCTCTTTTCCTCTGTACAGCTGAAATATTGCACAGAACAGAGGTTTGAACTGAAAACTCACCACAACTCCTTGGCAACAAGGAGTGTGTGCAAATTTGGTATTAACTCCTCAGTGTGTGCTAGCTGCCAACACTGAGGAGTTAATACCAAATTTGCACACACCAGTATTCAGACCTCAAAATTATTTCAAAGAAGAGACACTGAACAGTTGTGCCCATAAGGGCAAAAGCAGTACATTTCACTATCTGTTATTCAGACATGTCTGACTGCTTGATTTAACCACAATTTTTCACCTTAAAAGGACATCAGGGCATCATGCATCCACACACACATTCACACACTTGTTCACAACTAGGACCAATTTAGAGCAATCCATCCACCTATTAGCAGATTTCTAGTAGTAAGCTTCATATAAAGGGTTGAGTCGTCAATTAATCCCTGATTTCTAAACAGCAAATTAACACAACTACGATTATTTATTCCTTATGATCAATATGCTAGAATTTTATTATATCTTGCTTTTTGTGACAGCATATTTTCCACCACCTGACTTTTTTCAGGCACAAAGACAAGTTTTTTTGATCTAAAGCGGGTGGTCTAGAGTCAGCTGAAAAAACTTATGCCCTAAGAACTCTACTCAAGAAAAACCTGGCAACCTCGATCCAGACAAAGAGTTTCCATGCCTTTCCTGGACAGCACCAGGAGGCAGAAAGAAGCCTCCTAGCCGCACCACTTCTGCCACTTTTTCCAGGCACGATCCTTTTTCCACATAGCAGTGACAGAACTGTTACCCAGAATCCTCTTCTCTCATTGAGGCATGCCAAAGAGATCTTTCAGAATATCCTTCTAGCCATCCCTAGAACACTTTAAGGTATAAGAAAAAAAAGAATCTCCTGTATTCTCTGCAGACGCGGATGCCTGTGGGTTTTTTAGAGAGGTCTAGTGGTTACAGCTGAGTGCTGCTATTATCAGGTGGGACTGTGTGTGCTCTGTGTCAAGACCATCAGTGCTGAGGGATGCAACTAGAGGATATGGGAGTTAGGGCCTCATTAGGTGGTTTGCTGTGCACATAAGCGGTGTTCAGACTGGGATAGGACGCAATAAACACTAGTAGTTTTACTGCAGGAGTCTTTCACAGTGACAAGGTTATGGACATCATGGTGCAGTGGTTGTTGTGGTATTCCAGACCATATCACTATTCTCCTTTGGGTGTATTACTCTTAAGAGACAGCAATTTAGCATTAGTATTTGTTTTTCCTCTGTGTGCTGTGAGAAGGGCAGAAGAGATTTTGTACTCATTAGATTTGCTTACATGCATGTTTTCTTTGTTAACAGACTGAATGCCTTTGATTAAAAAAAGGCAATTTGTTTTCGATGAGAAGTAATACAGGATGTGACCTACACTTGGTGCCAAGTTCAGCTAAGTGGACTTTTACCAACAAATATGCTCTTAATTATTACTCAGTAGAAAACAAATTTATAGGCAGTGGTCTTTTTGTTGGAGTTTTGCCTTTGTTTTCTTAATGTCATTTGTCACACATTTGTGAACACCAGATTAGCTACCTAGTTATTGGTATGACTACTTACCTTGTGAATAAAAACAGCTTCAGGAGTCAAAACTTTGCAGGATTTCAGTATGTTCTTAGGACTGAATTCCTAACAAAAGCCTATTGGGAATATCGTGGCGTTCTTAGGTCATGTTTAAGTATCAGGTCTGTCCAGTAACTTCTATCAACTTTTTCCCAAATCAAGCTTAACGCAAGCTTAACCAACCTGAAAGGATACTTATGTAATACAGCCATCTTATTGAGCATTACTATTTGATATTTTAAGCAGTGCTCATATTATTTTTTTTTTTTTTTGCTGTGTAAAGGAAACTCTTGTTTGCATCCTAGTGATTGTTTTTGTTCAGACAGTTTTCAATATCTATAGCTTTGGTATAACATGTGAAGTAGCATTCACTGCAAATGCTTATTCTATCTCCACCAGTATACACTCTTAGGGTCCTAAAAGTTGACTGAATGCAATTTTTTTAAAGGAATTTAACAGTGTTTAATGTTAGCACCAATTGCTGTTAATATTAGCTGCTAGCAAGCAAAGAAATCCTTTTAGAAAGGAGAGACACACGTTCTGCATGATACGTATGACATAACGTTTCTCCATTCTAAAGTGTGTGTGTGTGTGTGTTGGTTGTCAGTGAAGCGGCTGTGAAGCTGTGCTTTGGCGCCCGTAGACGCTTTACTTCGAGGCCACAGACTTACAGCATATTATTGAAGACTTTTGCTAAACCCTGTGTGAAAGCTTGCACTGTTGCTGTTGGAAGCTTTTCTATACAATGGGGACTATTTCTCCCCGATCTTATGAGACATAAAAACTCACTCATGTGTAATCGCTGTGAGCTCGCTGAGGATGATTGGACAGACTTTTTGCAGCAGTGATAAAATCATATTTATGATCAGATCTAGACAGATCATATTTACCCTACCTGCTTATGTGATTTAAATAACAATCTGTTCTCTCTCTCTCTCTCTCTCTCTCTCTCTGTCTCTGTTTTTTTCTTCTCCAGGTCACTTTCCGTTTGGAGTTTGAATTTATTAGCTCAGTGTTGCTGGACCATGTTCGGGTCATTCTGGCAGCTGGAAGGTAAAAAACTCAAGTTAAAAATGTTTTAACACTCAGCAGTGCCCTTTTGTCCTGTCTCGTGTGGCACTACTTAAAAAAAGATTATAATTTAATTCAAATTATGTTGAAATTATCATTTATATAATAATAATAATAATAATAATAATAATAATAATAATAATAATAATAATAACAATAATAATAATAATTATTATTATTATTATTATTATTTATTACTATTATTATTATTGTTGTTGTTGTTTTTATGAATAAAATCATAATAAATAAAATGAAATAAGAATTATTATTAATAGTAATTATTTAATCGACAAGTCATGACCACTGTTGAATAAATATGATCTATTATACAGTGTATGTGATATAGTGTTGCCTATAGATAACTCAGACAATGCTATTGTTTCCAGACATTTCGTATTCTTCCATAGTTTATTATGGCTTTCTCTATCTCCTTCATGCCTGCTTTTTGGTAAAAATATTATTTGGAAAGGATGAGGATATCCATTTTTGAAAATTACAGAGGCTTAAGGAAATAGGTGGTTTGGCACTGCCAAATTTTGAATTATGTTACTGGCTCTTTCAGAATGCTAGCTAGAAGGGGCTTGGTTTATTCTGACTCTTTGACCCCCGGAAGCTGCATTAGTCAAACTGCTACAGCTTCAGAATATCATCTTACTGCCCAGCAAACCAAAACCTCCTTGTGTTTTATTAAATCTGACATCATTATGAATCATGCTCTTCTAGACTTGCCCAAGACCCCCAGAACATGTCCAAGATCATTGTAATCGCTTCCTCTAAGATGAGACTTTTTATAGAGGCTATTTATAGCCTTTTCCAAATTACATTTGTGTGGTCTGATGCTTTGAGCATTTGTCACAGCTTTCTTCTTCATCTCCCAATCACAGATCACAGCAGAAAACAAAACCTAGCCTGTAAACCCTGGTGTATAGTTACTGAACACATGAATTTCCATTGTACATGCATAGAAGAAGGACAGTTAAGGATTATTTAAGGATATATGGATAGTTAAGGATTATTTGGATCTACTCTGGACTTCTAAAAGTTTCCTCAGAGAAACATTAGGATTGTTGATGGAAACCTTGTTTACATGTGATCTCTTAACAACAGGCATGAATCTATATTTAATTTTGCTATGATAGAAAGCCCATATGATAATCATCAGAACTGGGTTCTTTATAAAACCATATGAGAAGCTTTCCTCTTTCAAAAAAGCTTCATAATATAATTCTTTAGAAAGCTTGAACCAAAGAATCATTAAGAACGCCTTTCTTTCTCAGGATTTTCTATAAGATTTATCTCCATTTTCTAAGTTCATAAAAATAATAAACATTCAGTCAGAATCAAAGCATTATGGTCTTTAGAATTTTACTAGTGCTGGCATTTTAAGATGACTTGTTTGTGTGTGTGTGGGTGTGTGAGTGAGAGAGAGAGAGAGAGAGAGAGAGAGAGAGCTTCTCCCCCATCATTGTGAAAACCCTTAAAAACTTCAGGAATTTCCACATGTGACTAAGTGTCACTTGACTGTTCCCAGTGACTGTTTTACTAAAACATTTCAGTCTGGCATCATTCCGAGTCTGAATTTATGGCTGTAACTGTGAACTAACATATCCAAGACTGATGAATGGGCACTGGAGAAATGTGAAACTAATGAATATTAATAGAGAACAGTAGACTAACTGAAGTAGCGCACATCATATTCTTCATTCTTGTCTCTCTTTAGTGATGGAGAAGAAGTGGCTTTACACGACAACATAAACGACATCTTCTACACGCTGAGATACGAGACTGACCTGTTGTTCACGAGGTCAGTCAGAGTATATGTATGAGCGTGATTTCCTGTAACTCTAAATCGGATGAGAAATGAAATTGTCTGTTTGCCTTTGTAGAGATTCCACTCCATCGCACTGGGAGCTCAAAGCCAATCTTGCTCTGGAGAAGGCAGAAAACCTCCGTCCGCCTTTCAACTTTACATTCCAAGTGAGACCCACTTACCCTTTATTTCTCAGTTGATTAAGTAAAAAGAGAAGAAAAAAGTAACGTTGTGTTCTCTGTGTTGTTCAGATCCAGAACCTGGGCTACTTCCCAGTGAGAAATCTACAGCTTAACATTATGATCCCAGAAATGACGAAAAACGGGAATCGCTTCCTACAGATCCAACACTTTCACATAGACCAGGTGAGTAATATATAGCAAGCTGAAGAATTATCAGACCATTACTCTTAAGGAACGCAGAAAGGAATTTAAATGTGAGCAGGAGAGGTGTAAAGTCGCCACTGATGTTTTCTGAGTATATATATTTTTCTACCAAATGCATTCAAGGTCAAAGTAATGGGTAACTGGGGTGGATAAAAACAACAGCAGTGCTGGAGACCAGGACCAGTCCAGTATTCTAGCTTCTTTTTTTTTTAATTCACTGCTGATTGGTCAGGCTGGTTTTGTTGTTAGATCATGATTTAAAACCTTGATGATGCTACAGCCATCGGGAACCAGAATATAAGAGAGCAATATTTGTTGTTTCTGTAAATGGAATTCTTTCTCTTTCCTGGTAATCACTAGTCAATAATGGGCACCTGTGAACACATGTATGAGGAACAAGCTAGATATCTCTATCCTCCTAGTGTGAGAAACATAGCATGAGACATAGCATGACCTGCAGTTCAAAAATATAGAAGTATTAGTTCCACATGCCTCAGCATTTTCAAGTCATACGTGATTGTGGAGAGCTCGGTGTTAAGTTGGAATTGGCAGGTGACCAAATTGGGAGGAAAATTCTAAAGTCCAAAAGAAACAGAGACACCGAAACAACATAAATTGCAACACAAACCTGTCATAAAAACTCTACGCTAAGGTTATACATGTCAACGTAAAGAGACTAGCCAGACTCTAACAATATATTTCATGTGTGACGCAAGGACAGATAACTGATTAACTCGGCAACTCATTCTCATGATGTGCTACGTCAAGAAGATTATGATCGTATACTTGTTCATTTTACGTACTCTAGTATATTAATGCACTTAACTAGTTTGTCAATTATTACATTAGCTACAAATTATTTAGTCTAGTCAGTTCAGTTTCCAGGCAACAAAAGCATGGGACTGGCCAAGAGCTTTGACTTTTCTAAATAAATGTCTGTCCAGGACTGCGTCATACTATAGACTATCACTATATTTCTATACTGATTTCAATTTATGCTTTAAAACGATTCAACCTAATATAACATAATCCCTTTTCTGGTGAAGTGATGAGCTGTGTTCTGCCTTTAGGTAGATGGGACTCACTGCATTCCCCCTCAACACATAGCACACAGTCGAGCATCACCAGAGGACCTGAGTCGTGTCTCTCGCCTGGTAAGTCTTTTTTATGTCATCTTTGTCTGTAATTCTGTTACTAATATCACACAGTGCATCTAAAAACCACACTGTGCCTTTTTATACTGGTGCTTTTGCTTAATTCTAAAATCCTTTCCTGTGATGTCAGGGCTATTTAATCACCATTTGTGGCAAGCAGATTGAACGTTTGGTCATCTAGCATGCCAAATTGTTGCTTTATGTAAGACAGAGAGTCTCTACTGCACTGGTTTATCCTTTAAAATGCGGTCAACCGATTTTCATCAGTGCAACTGCACTTCAACCAGTGTTATTAACTGGATTCATTAAGTTAACAACGTCTTAATATCACTGGAAGGGTTTTTTTTTAATGAAGTGTGTCTCTTCATGACAGAGAAGTAATCTTGCCACAAGCAGCTGAAGTTGATTTGCAAGTACGTGTGTTTGTGAACCTTGTGTGTGTGTGTGTGTGTGTGTGTGTGTGTAGAATTATACCAACTCCCTGGCTGTGCCGATTCAGTGCAATGTGAATTTAAGCTCCTATAAGGAGGTCAGCGTGAGAATCAGTGGATCTCTGCGTGTTGACTCTCTCCATGAAGTAAGTAGAACCTATCATTCAGTTACTCAGGGGTCAGATCTGTACACCTCTAGAAGCACTGTGTATGAAAAAAACAACACCGTATAGTAGCACTTTTTGGTCATCTCTCAGCATTGTTTAGAAACAAGAGAAAAGACACACACCACTCTTGTAGAAATGACTCCATATCATTTTCTGTTATCACTGCTGATTCTCTTCCATGTATATTGCATCAGTTACTGCCCTCTCTTGCATTCTGTGTGTCCGTGTGTGTGTGTGGGCCATAGAAATGACTGTGTGTTTATCCTGTCATGTCCAGCTGAAGTTTAAAACACTGGAGCTGGTGACGACAGCCTCGGTGGAGCTGAGCCAGGCCAGTCCCATGTTCCTTCAAGAAGAGAGGCCCGTCAGACATGTGAGTCACATCCTCACTTCCACGTGGGCAGGAAACCGTGTGCATAACCCCACATACACTTGGGGCATGAGAATGCATAAACACTAATGACGGCCACACCGTTAAATAATTAAGGACTTCTTAATGAAATTTATTAAGGATTGCGATGTAAGAGTAGGTGGTTTTGCAAAACACTTCTGTTTCATTGACATATTGTTAGTGTTTAATATCTGACTGATTAGTATGACAGTGACCAGGCCCCATCTGGAAAATATTACTGTCTTGTTCCTAATTTTTGAACATTTTTGACCTTGTACATTCTTTAGTACTGTGAATGCAAAATCTAGGCCTGTGGTTTTCCAAAGGTCCAGTGACATAAAATTCCTTGCTTACAAAGGTCCCAGGAAATCATGACTGACATCCTTTTGACTGCTTAATCATTAATAATTTGATTATAGCTATGGATTAGACGATTTGAAGCGTTTATATTTTGCCTCATAGTGTTGATTCACTTTACTAGCGCCACAGGTTACGAATAGATGACTGTCAGGAATGTCAGACTGGGACAGATGCAGTTCAGTGCTTTAAATGAGAGCAATGCAGACAAATCCAGATCATCGTGCAGCACCAATGTCAAAAACAGGCATAGGTCAGGCGGTCATCAATCAGAGTGTACTAGGCAAAGGCACAACACGTAAATCAGGAAGGCAGATGATCACAAAAACAGAATAAACAACGCAGTAGAGAAGGCTTGGGAAAGTCAGATGCGTGGGACAATCGGAGCATTGTGTGTGTATGTGATTGTCAACAGGTGAGTTTGATCTAAAGTCCAGGAGAACAAGTTAGCAGTAGAGGATTCTGGGAAGTGTAGCCATGTTTGTAGGCTACGGTGTGTTCTGGAAAATGGAGTTTGTTTATTGCATGGACTTCAAAAAGTGATGTTTCTAATGTAATGTCTCTTGCGCTGTAGCTACTCTCTGAAGTGATGATGACATTATTTACATGAATGCAAAACAGGGGGTCTGCTACAGAAACATATTTGATTCATGTCTTTTTAGAACTAAACTGATTGGTTCTACTCCAGCATTATTTAAGTGCTCAGTTTGATCCATTTAAATACATTACTGGGTCTGCAATCCATCAGTTGATGACTGCTGATCTATGCACTGGAACTGAATGTTATCTTAGTCAGCAAAACCTTTGTAGCTGTGCTCTACACTCATCACCCACAAGAACTCAAAAGTATTTACAAACCTAAACAGAACCTCATGTTGAATATGAAAGTACAGACCTGAGGTACTGTGTGCGGATCCTTTAAGACGGTGTAGTAACACTAATCAGTCAGGGGTGGAGACGTCCTTTTACCAGCTCAGACGGTGGAAGTTTATAGTGAACTTCAATAACCTGGAGCCAAAGGACCGAAAGGACCAGCAGACTTTTTTGCAGTTGTTATTCAGCACACTGAACTCTTCTGCCATCTATAGACACTGTCGGAGAATGCATCATAGAAAAAAAAATCAGCAAGTTAGTTAGGATTAGTTATTATTGACATTTCTTACCCCTTAAAACCCTCTCTGTTTATTGAGAATACCACTCAGTCGTCCTATAGGAAAGTATATCCCAATTAAATAAAATCTATCATTTAAATGGCAAGAAGACTATAAAGGAAAGATGAAAAAAAAAATATATATATATATATATATATATATATATATATATATATATATGTTTATCACCATGTTAGAAATTTGTTTTTGGCACAATGTGATTTCCCTCTGATTTATTGAACATTTTTTTATTTTTAATGTAAAGTTGATAAATATATACTGTACAACTCCATAATGTAAGACTGCATTGTTCCTTAGATAATTCTGGAAGTGAGGAAGGAGGAAGATTATCGCGTTCCCATCTGGATTATTATCGGGAGTACACTAGGTGGACTGTTGCTACTCTCTCTCCTCATTTTAGCTCTATGGAAGGTAATAAATTCTGGATGTAAATATGAAACCGATATAAATCATGTCAGATCACAATATTTTAGCATGTATACTTATTACATAATAGATGATATACTATTTTTGCACTACGGTAGAACTGAGACAACTGGTTTCAAGTAAATTCAATGTTTTTCACAACTGTTTCACAAGACGTTTGTCTTGTTGTATGTGTCATGGTAACTCCCGGCTATTTCTGTTTCCCCAGCTGGGTTTTTTCCAGAGACAGAAACCCAGGGAGGAGGCAGAAAATGAGGCCAACGGGAAAGTAGCAGAGGAGCGATAACGCAAGCTGCCCACAGGGCTTAACCTAGCCCAACTCTCAGGGAGCGTCCCGCTACGAAACTACACGTCTCTGGAACAGAGCGGAGGAGGAGGAAGAGAAAGAAAAAGAGGTAGAGAGAGGATTATATAAATGAGACTGGTACGCATGTCAATAATAAGAGGAAAATGAAAGTGAGCAAAAGAGTCAAAGCAAGAAACATGAGACGGGCAAAAATAGACAAAAAGAAAATGAGGGATTTGCTCAGTGCACTGGACAATCTGTTGCTCATTCATTAAAAAAAAAAACAAACAAACAAACAAAAAAAACACTGCACCACCTTTCACCTGGCCTGCACTGCTTACTGAGCCTTTGCATCACAGACAAGCCTCCATATCTGATCGTCAGTCACAACCGACAGTGGGATTGCATTTAAAGACTTCAGGAGAACAGCTTCTGGGAACATGAACTTTTACATGGAAACTGACTCATCACATCTGATCCTATGCCAAATTAAACTTCTTCTTTGCAAAGATATACAAGAGAAACCTCAAAGGGCTGTGACTGTCCATAACGGCCATGTTTCCTGGTGCTTTTTCTCAAAATAAAAAAAATCTTAGGAAATAGAGAAAGTGGTGAATCGGAGAGCAGAAGTTGGCACAAGAGCTGGCTTGCTTTTCTTTCTTTTTTTTTTGATGTCAACAGATTTAAGATGTAATATTAGGCACTGGTGTAAACTAGCTCCTTGTTTTTTTTTTTTATTTTCAGTGGTTATAATTTATTGGTATGAAAATGAACAGTGTTTTGGATTTTTTTTTTTTTGTCCTCTTGTGGTATCCTAAAACAATAACACATACATTTTTGCCCTAGCAAATATGTTTGTTCTTCACGAATGATTCTCTACTCTTTGAGAGGATGATTTCCTGTTTTCCTTTTTTTTTAGATCAATCTTTGATGCACTTTTGATATTGATATAAAAATGCAAACTTGAATTTTGTTATGAATATCTTTTTTTTTTTTTTTTTTGTTATAACCTAAGCCAGAAATAGTGTAATATTGCTTCAATAAGGACTGTGGCATTACCTTGTAGCTCTAGTTTGGCTTTTAAGACGAGCTGTAGTGTTTCTCTTCTGCTTACAAACTCTGCATCTCAACAAATAGCCTTTAAGAAAGGGTAGGCTTATTGACCAATAGTTTGTTTGTTTTTTCCCCCAACCAGGCCCAGTTTATCTACCTGTACGGTGGATAGCATAACTGTAATTTAAAAACAATGTCCAGAACATTCCCGAAATGTTCAGGTATACTTACGATTGTTATTTTGTATAGTGTCAAAAATGAAGCATGTATTATAGTCAGAGAAATTTAAGTGTACTATCATTTTTATCTGTATGTCAAAAAAAAAAAAAAAATAGGAACCGATGGAGTATTTGTACAAAAAGTAATAAAACTTAATACCATTTTATTAGAGTGTCTGTATCATTTCAATATGAACAAAAATTGTTTAGACAAACATATACGAATCTGTTGTAAAGAGGAAATTCAGATAGAATTATTATTTCTGCCTGAATTTATCTGTTTATGCATAGAATAGATCAGCAAGGTAATTCATCAGTTCGGGCATTTTGCATTATTTTTGTGTTTTATTATGCCATTTTCTTATTTTTCTTCTCGGGCTCTCCAATTCATGTATTTCTTGATTAACATGAATAACTATAGATTATTAAAGAACCACAAACAATCCCTAGATATGCTTTCACGTAGGCAGTGTTTCGTTGGTTTTAAATAAATCCCTGGCGTGTTTTCTTCCTCTTTGCCGTTCTTAATGCAGGGGAGAATGACACAGCAATCATCTTGGATGCAAACCAAAATAAGCGGTCCGAGTGCATCTTAATCAGGCAGTGAACCAAAAGTGAACCAAAGCAGACCAAACCAAAGCTCTAGGGCAGACTGAAAGTGCTTCCACTGCAGGAAATGAACCAAACCTGCCATTTGTTTTGGGTTAGCAAACATAATTGGCTGATTTTTGTAATTTCTGTTTAACTGGACCATCACCACATTACTGACCAATCATGAAAGAGATTTACCAGCACATTATCAGCTTCAAGTACGACAACCATTTCATTTATCTACTATGTGCAGTTTTATTAACTGGCATATTTTAAAATTTTCCAAATACTTAGCATACACCGATCAGGGATAACATTATGGCTGCCTGCCTAATATTGTGTTGGTCCCCCTTTTGCTGCCAAAACAGCCCTGACCCGTCGAAGCATAGACTCTACTAGATCCCTGAAGGTGTGCTGTGGTATCTGGCACCAAGATTTTAGCAGCAGATCCTTTAAGTCCTGTAAGTTGCAAGGTGGGGCCTCCATGGATCGGACTTGTTTGTCCACCACATCATACAGATGCTTGATTGGATTGAAATCTGGGGAATTTGGAGGCCAAGTCAACACCTCAAACTCACTGTGCTCATCAAACCATTCCTGAAACATATTTTTCTTTGTGGCATGGCACATTATGCTGCTGAAAGAGACCACAGCCATCAGGGAATACTGTTTCCATGAAAGTGTGTACATGGTCTGCAACAATGCTTAGTAGGTGGTATTTGTCAAAGTAACATCCACATGGATGGCAGGACCCAAGGTTTCCCAGCAGAACATTGCCCAAAACATGACACTGCCTGCGCCGACTTGCCTTCTCTTACCATAGTGCATCCTGGTGCCATGTGTTCCCCAGGTAAGTGACGCACATGCACCTGGCCATCCACATGATGTAAAAGAAAACGTGATTCATCAGACCAGGCCACCTTATTCCATTGCTCCGTGGTCCACTTCTGATGCTTATGTCCCCATTGTTGGCGCTTTCGTTGGTGCACGGAGTCAGCATGGGCACCCTGACTGGTCTGTGACTATGCAGCCCATTAAGCAACAAACTGTGATGCATGTGTATTCTGACACCTTTCTGTCAGAACCAGCATTAACTTCTTCAGCAATTTGAGCAACAGAAGCTCGTTCACATGAGCAGACTACACGGGCCAGCCTTCGTTCCCTGCATGTATCAATGAGCCTTGGCCGCTCATGACCCTGTCGCCGGTTCACCACTGTTCCTTCCTTAGACCACTTTTGATAGATACTGACCACTGCAGACCCGGGAACACCCCACAAGAGCTGCAGTTTTGGAGATGCTCTGATCCAGTGGTCTAGCCATCACAATTTGGCCCTTTGTCAAACTCGCTCAAATCCTTACGCTTGTCCATTTTTCCTGCTTCTAACACATGAACTTTGAGGACAAAATGTTCACTTGCTGCCTAATATATCCCACCCACTAACAGGTGCCATGATGAGATCATCAGTGTTATTCACTTCACCTTTCACTGGTCATAATGTTATGGCTGATCGGTGTATTATGGGAAATGTATAGTGCACACTAAGTTCAAGATCTGAAAAAGATGTTCTTTTGCACATGATTCACTGAAGTATTTTTTTTTTGTTCTAGGTGAAGTGAATGAATTAAAAATTAATTGATTATACTGTGAATTAATGAAGGATTCCTGGTCAAAAATCAGTTCGTAAACAGTTGATAAAAGGTTTTCTGGCGCTTTCGGCACGGTTGCCAGATTGGACTGAAGATTTCCATTCCAACTACAGCTTAAAACCCGCCCATTTAAAAAGAAATACCAGCCCAAAATGCATACTGTCATAATTAATATAATAACAAACAGTTATAACAGTTAATAACAGTTTGTGATTACAACGATTACAGCAACCCGCTAATCAAGACTGAAGTCTGATTGGACAGCACTCACCTGAACCTTATTGGCTAAACCGAACCATATTACTAAAACGTCAACATTACATATTACACTTTATTGTAAAGTTCGTTTGAATAGAAAATTAACAAAATATCATGTTTATAGTCAAAAATAAAAACCCGCCAGTTGCATCAAAAACCAACCTAAATTTTATCAACCCGCCCAGTGCATTTTTTTCCCGGTGAGACGTGACCAAAAGGAGCCCAATTGAGCCCAATCTGGCAACACTGGCCTTAAGGAGGCGCGGAAATGAACAGGGTGGTCAATACGGCGCTATTTATTCACACCAATGAGAAGCGCACACAGACCTTTGTATTGACCAATCACTGTCGAGTTTGCAGGCAAGTAAGGGTTAGTGTTGGTTTCCTTGGGAACGATTTACAAACGAATGGGAAGAAAAGGACAGCAGATATCTATCTAACTTTTAGCGATAGGTTTCTGCTCCAAAAACAACTACATTGACCTGAGTGATGAACTCTTCGACTAGCATGGTAAATAATTCTTGATGCTTCAAAATAGGAAGAATAATAATTATTTTTTAGATGCTTCATGAGTTTTTGTTTGAATGCCATGTTACCTATACATACAAGTTTACCTATAGGTTTTTAGCGTTAAAAACGTGCATTATTGCACAAAAATGCTGCATGATCGTGGCCGGTTTTGTTCTAGCAACAATATGGTCATCATAACATCGCGATATTTTTAGCCTTGAGGATAGAAATGAACACACGCGTTAACAACTAATCAGTTCTCCTGTTAGTAAAAACTAATATGGCTTAGGGACATTAACATGGGAATGGTCTAGGGTGCTGGTTAATGCACGGATTTATCTATTAATCAAAGGACGAAAGCAAAGATTGTGCGCGTGCGCAGTCGAGCATTCATCGTAACAAGATACACTATATTGCCAAACGTTTTGGGACACCCCTCCAAATCATTACATTCATGGGTTGGGTTTGGCCCCTTAGTTCCAGTGAAAGGAACCCTTAATGCTTTAGCATACCAAGACATTTTGGACAATTGCATGGCCCCTTCCTGTCCCAACATGACTGGACACCAGTGCACAAAGCAAGGTCCATAAAGACATGGATGAGGGAGTTTGGTGTGGAGGAACTTGACTGGCCTGCGCAGAGTCCTGACCTCAACCTGATAGAACACCTTTGGGATGAATTAGAGCGCAGACTGTGAGCCGTTCCAAAACTGGGACGTCTGCCTTTTCATGCACATGAATGTAATATGGAGATGGCCCGCCCTTTGCAGCTATAACAGCTTCAACTCTTCTGGGAAGGCTTTCCACAAGGTTTAGGAGTGTGTTTATGGGAAGTTTTGACCATTCCTCTAGAAGCGCATTTGTGAGGTCAGGCACTGATGTTGGACGTGAAGGCCTGGCTCGAAGTCTCCGCTCTAATTCATCACAAAAGTTGTTCTATCACTCTGTGAAGTTCCTCCACACCAAGCTCACTTATAAGGGTCCTAGCCCAACCCCTGTAAAACAACACCTGAATTTTGTGATTTGGAGGGGTGTCCCAAAACTTTTGGCAATATAGTGCACATTATATAAGGAACTGTTTCTCAGTTGTTGTTGGTTATGGAAAATTGTAAAACTGAGTAAAAGGTAAATACACACATGGTCAATTACAGGGATCCTTGGATAATTATATAATAAATCCATTCAAAGCAGCAACTTTTGGACTTTGTAATCAAACCAGTGTGTGCATATACGTTTTTTTATGAAAGGCTGAGCTTGAACATTGCCATTATTTCTAGAAACATATGTTGGTTTACATTGCTGTTAATCTCCAGACTGCCATGAGCCAGCGCCACAGAATGTCTCACAGCTTGTACGAGCGAGCACTCGCCAATTTCAGGCGACAGGAGGAGAAACGTGAGGATCAGAATAGACATGTGGCCGAAGAGAAGCAGATTCAGGCCAACCTCAAGAACGAAGAGAGAGTGGAGATGAAAAGGTATCTGCGCATGGTTCAAGATGAGGAGTACGAGAGACAAATTGAGGAAGCTTACTTGAAGGTATGGTGTTATCTTTCTTTGAATGTTTTCACATTGTACAATATATGAGCGATCAACATATACTCTGTGTTTATTCCAAAAGTAGGTTTTAGTCCGTTTTGTTTTCACAGGCAGAGCAGGACAGGATGTACAAGGAGAAGCTGTTGGAGCAGGAGGAGAGGATGGCAAAAGAACTGGCCCGCATAAACTATGAGAAAATGCGAGACGAGAAAATGAGGCAGTACATCAAACAAAACAGGTGGATAGAGCTGGAAAACAACAGCATGGATTTTGTTGTCATTCTGTGCAGTTCATTTATTCTTTATCTACGTTCTGTTCACTGTAGTGTGGAGATTCGGGAGTTAGAGGCAAAGCTTAAATCCGCTTACCTAAACAGAGCCAGAGCAGCACAGATAGCTGAGAAGGAGGCCATGAAGTATGAGGCCATGGTGAGTGTGAACTTTCTGAACTACACAAAGGTCTTTAAAATGTGAAGGAAAGGTTTGACCCACTTTTGTGGATGTGTTGTGTTACAGAAGGAGCAAGCTGACATTGCACGCAGGATGAATAGTGAACAGGAGCAAGCAGCCATGGAGAAGGAGAAGCAGGAGCAGAGGCGCTACGAGGAAGTGGTTCGCTATCAGCAGGAACTGGAGAAGCAGCTGGAGGAGAAGGAGAGAAAGAGACAGGAGTCGTATGAAGAGTTCCTCAAGGAGAAACTCATGGTGGATGAAATTGTGCGAAAGATATATGAGGAAGATCGCAAGTGAGATGATTCTCCTTTCTAACAAATACTGTAATATTTTTATTGACTGAACTGATATATTTTTTTTATATCTTTTTTATATCTTCTCTCACTGGCTGGTTCACTGGGATTAGCAGCTAGTTTAGCAAATGATCAGATATGACGATTTTTGTTGTGGATTTTTGTGGCTTGTTTCATTTTCTAGGAAGCATGAGCTCCGGCTCGAAACGGTCACAGCCACACAGCGATACATCGAGGAGTTCAAAAAGCAGCAGGCTGAGTGGAGGCGCCTGGAGCGAGAGAAAATGGAGGAGGAGAACCGGCGAATTTTGGAGTATGCAAAATACCAGGAGAGGAAAGAAGAGGACAGGGTGGCTAGTGTAAGACAGAGAGAGGCATCTAAGGAGAAGCTTCACAAGTTGGTGGGTGAACCTCAATTACAAAATTGGAACCTTCACGCCTGTCAGTAAACACTGTGCTCAGAAATGCAGATTATTGATGAATAAATTCTGGATAAATGCTTTGCTGTTCCTTTAGCTGACTAAGAAGATTGAAAATGAACAGAGGCAGCGTGAAGAGATGGAGCGTGTCCGTGAGGAGCTCTATCTCGAGGAGCAGGCAGAGGCTGCAAGGCAGAAAGAAATCGTGAGAATCTGTCTTTCAACCATATATTAATATACTCATGTTTGTTATTTTAAAATATATAATTCTGCTAAAGTAGCATTTCTGTTGGACACGTCTTTCACCAAAACAGCCATCTCTCTAAATCTTCTCTTCTGTTCATCTTAATTTCTTTTATTTTTTTTTCCACAGGAGGAGATGGAGCGGAGAATCCGGCAGAGGCTGGAGCTGCAGCAGACCTGCCAGGAACAGCTGGCCTTCAAACAGCTGCGCCTTCAGGCTGAGAAGGAGGAGGAGGAAGCTTTCAGGCACACGATGTTAGCCAAGTTTGCTGAAGATGACCGCATTGAGCAGATGAACGCTCAGAAGCGGCGCATGAAGCAGCAGGAACACAAACGTGCTGTGGAGAAGCTCATAGAGGAGAGAAGGCAGAAATACCTGGCTGATAAGGTGAAGCTTAAATTAGACAGTACCTACAGAGATGTAATGTTCGTTTTGTGTAATGTGCAGCGCAATTATTTATATACTCTATATTGCCATAGTTTTGGGACATGCAAGCCATGGCAAAACTGGGACGTCTGCCTTTACATGCACATGAATTTAATATGGAGTTAATCAATCGCAGCTAAATCAGCTGGGAAGGCTTTCCACAAGGTTTAGGAGTGTATTTATGGGAATTATTGACCATTCCTCTAGAAGTGCATTTGTGAGGTCAGACACTGATGTTGAACGAGAAGGCCTGGCTGTCAGTCTCCACTCTAATTCATCCCAAAGGTGTTCTTTCAGGTTGAGGTCAGGACTCTGTGCAGTTCAGTCAAGTTCCTCCGCACCAAACTCTCTCATCCATGTCTTTATGGACCTTGCTTTGTGCACTGGTGTGCAGTCATGTTGGAACATGAAGGGGTCATCCCCACAAAGTTGCTGAAGCATTAAGAGTTCCTTTCACTGGAACTAAGGGGCCGAGTCCAACCCCTGAATGTAATGATTTGGAGGGGTGTCCCAAAACTTTTGGCAATTTAGTGTATTTTAGATATATCGAGGAAGGTGTGATGTTTCAGAAGGAGATATTGATCTATAATATTTGTGTGTACAGGAGAGAGAGGCGGAGGAGCGAGCGCTGGAACAGGAAAGAGAAACTCAGCGTCGACAGATCATCGAGGAGGAGAGACTGAAGCTCCTCAAGCTCCATGCTTCAAAGCTGTTGGGGTACTTACCAAAGGTAAAGAAATCACTTTATTACTAAATTAAATTTTAGCTGTTTGTGTGACTGAGATTAATTCATTTTTGTTTTGTTTTTGTTTCCAGGGAATTTTTAGGGAGGATGATTTAGAGCATTTTGGCGAAGACTTCAAGAGCAGTTTTCGGAAACGTCAGGCTGACATGTTCTCCGAGGAGGACTATGGAGAGGATGAGCAGTAACTCTTATCTATTTGTGACCACTAGATGGCAGACAATTGATTTTACTAGTAGTTTCTTTAAAATGATAGTCCAAACCAGCTTTTTACATTTGTAAAAACCCATACATCCGTTGGAGAAACTGTTCACATCTTAAACATTAAAAACACCCTGAAACAAGACGCTTATATCTGAAATAATTTGCTTATTTAATAACAGCATCTCAGGTGTGATCTTATTCTCTGTGGAAATTCGTTTTTGATGATTTGATATTGATATTGAGATTATAGATTTATGATTAGAGATTATAGAGATTTTGAGATCACCTTTAATAAACCAGTGCAATATTTTGAAAATTTTACATAAAGTAAATTCATTCATTACACAGGGGATATAAGGAGAAGAAAAAAGTGAAAGGGACTAGGAATTCTGATACGCTTACAGGGATCATCTTCATGTATCCAGTAAGGTGCTGTTCTGGTACATATGACTTTTTTTTTTTTTTGTCCAAGGAGCTTAGCATCTAATATATGCATTCTCATTTGATCTGGTTCCTCTTCAGAAATTCCTAAGCTTTATAACAAGTTCACAGTATGTTAATACAGTAAGCAAACAGACAATTTAGAGCTTCTACTTATAACTAATATAGCAAGTGAATAAGTAAGGACCATCTGCTAGTGTTTACAATTCTGAATGAACAGTTATACTGTAAACCTATAACACAAGTTCATTTCAATAGTCACTTATATAGGTAAACAGTATAACTTATATAGGTGATAACAGCTGTAACAGGTGCCTACTTTCCCTCCCTCTCCAAATTAAAACAAAATAAAATCCTGTAAAATCATCTGAAGACTCTCCCATGGCAAAAAACCCCCATGACTCCTTTCATAAATTTTAAATAAACATCACTTTATAGAAAATGCCACCATATTATTCATTTTTTCCTTTCTTAAAGGACATATTGTTTTTAATCTGTTTATTGTTGGACTTTTTGAGGGTCACTCATGCAGTTTTATTCGGGAAGTTTAGACATTATATAAATATACATGAATTAATAGATTTCTGAAGCGCAAAAAGGTAAACACTAAAAACAAGTCTAAGAACTTTATTAACCTGTTAGACCTTAACTGACTTATTAGCAATCATTAGACAGATAAAGAATTGGAATTGGCATTTCAGAGCACAGTCAATTACGTTTTTTTTTCTCAAACTTTGTGCTAAAAGCATCTCCGAGCTTCTGTCTCAGGATCTGAATTGATGCCTAGAAAGCAGAGGAAAGCTATAAAAAAGATATATCAAGCACTTCCAGCTCACAGTTCTTACTGTCCACAATGTCATAAAGAAATGGAAGTTAAGGTAAGATTTAGAAGACCAATAAATCGGATAAAGCTGGCCATACGCTGGTTACTGTTCTACAGTGCATCACTAACACAACTGTGATCTGCATGGAAGAACAAAAACCGTACCAGAACCATATGGTTGTGTTACCTATTAAAGGGCAAAATACTGACTTAGTAGATTTTCCAATGTTTTGCGATCTTTCTTTTTTTGTAGGTTTATCCATTCTAAATGAATTGTATTGTCTTTTGACTTTAAATTAAATCAACAAAATTTGGAGTGGTGAAACAGGTCCTTGTCTATGAACTGTTATTATATAACATTATGAACCTGCGATTTGCCTTGCAACTGGGACTTTCCATACATTGTGGTTTGGGAATTTATTAAATTAAATTAGTTGACTTTGTAAGAACATTATTTGCTTCTATAGCAGTTAGGACTTCTAAGTTAGCTATACCCAGAGGAACAGCAGTTAACCTTCTTCCAAAAGTGAACATAGCTCTACTGCTTGACTGACACTGAGTAGAAGCAGGTTCATGACCATCACAGAATCTAATCAGATGTGATGGTTCGTGCACAGCCTTTGAGCCTTGAGCATCTGTCGAGTGTCAATCATACCTAGCTTCACAGACCCTGTCGGAATTCAATTAAGAGATCCCCTGCAAATATTTGTTACGTCTGTATTGATGTTTCTGCATCGTGTCAGGGCCTTCCATGGTCAATGTATAGAAACCAGACACGTTCATATGGAAAAATAAACTAAAAATGGAGGGACAAAATGTGTTATTCTTCCGGCTTGGTGTTTCAGTTAGCCCAGTTCTTCATGTCATTCATGCAGAAGTTATGGAGCTGACAGCTGAGACAGATGAGAGATGTAAACATACTCATACAGAATACTGACACACAAGTTCACACCCCAGAAGGCTGTATAAACACTCAGAGCCACAAAGAAAGTCTTTTCAACATTCATGAACGCCTCAGTATGATATATATTGTATAACAATTAAGAAAATATGACTTTTATGTCATGTATGTCATTGTATGATTAATCAGCAAATACAATAATAATAACGTGGTTTCCAAAGGTCAATAGAAAAAGAAAATAATCTGAACTTTTTATTAGTCCTTACTGTGCCAAGCATTGACTCAGATGTGATTCAGCCCTACTCTGGGAATTAGTGTTTCCTCTAAATTTCCAAGACATTTTATAAACTTGCTAAGAGAATTGTTCATTGTAGGTATCACAAAGCGGGTTCTGGTAAACGGATGAATACTTCAATCTTGGAACAAATCAAGCAAAGCCCAATGAACACAGCACGACTTAATTCAAGCTGACATTGTTTTCCAATGCAGAGTTTCTTTGACTTACTTGAGAAGACAGATGTCAATGATGCGTATTGGAATGACCAGAGGGATGAACAGAGACTCTTCTCATATATTACATACGTTTTAATGTGACTAACTAAACTGCGCTCTTGCAGTGTTCTTCTGTGAGTCTGATTTTTGTGGAACATTGCTACAGTAAAATGTACGTTAATGAGTCCAGAACTGAGTTAGACTAAAATGCAGAATATTTTCATGTACCATCATATTTGATGGCAAATATATATGATAATTCTGTGATCATACATCTGTCTTACTCTCTAGGCAAAGCTTATATGATTTGAGTATAATGTTCTGGATTTATCCAGCAAATCAGAAATTTCATATACTCCTTTCTGTAAATCATATCTGGAGATCGAGAGGGTCATGACAACTTTGTAATTATAACAGCATATGCTAAATGCAAAATACTAATGTAATTACTGTTAGATTAAAAATATATATATATATTTTTTGGCACCTGACTTAATGATCAATGCTCTTTAAAACATACTTTTGTTTCGGACACAAATGTAAACAACAATGCTGATGTGTCTGGATGAATTTATCTGTATGAAGTTGACTCATACTTAATGAGTGTATATTATATTCTTGGTGACCTATATAGGCCTATAATATTAGATTACTTTACATTATTAACATTATAAAAATCTGGGGATTTTTTTTTTTGTCATATTCTGAGAAAAGCCTTATAAATTGGCTGTAATTCCCTTATAAATTGGCTGTAATCAGGTACAAACATGCTCTATTTCCAGCCCTGTAGGTGTTTCACATCAATGAAGCAGAGACATTAGAGCATTAGGAAGGAGTGGTAGTGTGGGAATGTTGGAATAAAATATAAGCCATGGGTTGGCGTTGAGTTTACAACCACGACTCATTAAAGCACACTTTTGGCTTGATTACTGCAGGGGCGAGATCGTAAAACGCCATTGCTCACAACTACCAGATTGTTATTATTATTAATACATTAACGTGTGCTTTAATTACTTTCCATCTTCACCCACTGGAACAACTTAGCTGAGCAGGACTCAATCTGAATTTACTCCCCAGCAGGTTTGATCGGGGGTTTCCTGTAAAGAGTGATAAGCAAATACCTGTCCTTCACCACAACCTCATTACAGCTTGCGGTCCTGTTTGAGTATGTGCGTTTTTCCCCCATCAGTCCTTCAGCAGGCATTTTGTCCAGCGAGGTCATTGTTGAAGTTCTCTGATCCACACCACGCCATGGAAAAATACTGAGGAGACATGACCAAAATAAAGTAAACAGATGCAAAAGGTCTGTCTATGAGTGTGATGGCTGGTCAAGTGCCTTCATGTGCTCCTCCATGTCCTTGTTTTGGAATGAATATCTTAATATATCAATATTTCTTTTATTATTTCATACAATTAGAATAGGATGATTATGAGGAGGAGGAGGAGGATTTCTTCAGATAATTCTATTGAAATTTGATTTAATAATGCAATGAACGGACATTTTTAATTCTGTGTAACTGTGTGAGGATTAAATAAAGAACTAAATCGATGAAAATAAAATTTCATTATAATAGTTTTAGTCAGTTTAACCTTTAGTATATGATATAAAAAACATTTCCTTCACATGTAGATGATCTAAAACACTTTTTTAGAATTGCATAATGCATCATGTGTTGAGGCATTGTGTTATTAATAACAAATAAGTTAACATAAGCAAACATATCTTAATTTACCTTACTATAATTAGGCATACAAATAAAAAAAAATAAAAAATCTCAATTCCATTCACCATAAGGGACTTTTCTTAAAGGAAAATACCATTAGGTCACCCTGCATAAGTTTATTAGGATAATATCATCCCATGACAAATTTCCAACTACATTTCATTAATTATGTCGGCATGTTGTGCTTGTGTTATTTGCAGTAGGTATTTTACTAACTAATGGAAATGTTCTATACCTAATGGCAGTTCTTGTGTAGCTCAGTAAAAAGGAAAATGTTTTATTTATTCTTTTTCTTCTAAGGGTCATTATTTATATAGGCGTTGCAGAAGAGTACAAAAATAAATCAAACAGCCACCATCTTCAGGTGTTAAACTATAAAGGTTTATGTAAAAGCATTTTCCAAAGAAACATTTTATTACCTTATTATTATAATGAGTACCGTGTCGGATTAATTAGCCTACACCACTCGATGACGCTTCTTGATCATTATTTTCCGTGTCCTTTCCCAGTTCTGTAATCAGCACTTGGTGTTAGTAGTGCAAAACCCCTTCGTGCACGCGCATGCGCGTAATTGCCCCTGTCCAGTGCCCAGCGCTGGATAAATACCGCTTCGCGCTGAAGTCCGGAAGACACGCGCCTTCTCGGTGACGCGTTCACGCGTCCACAGAGTTAGATGGCATGTTTTCGACTAAGACTAACGGACCACGCCGAGGACGCTCTTTTGACTCCATTCACAAATATCACATAGAAAATCAACACAACTATGAGGTTAGTGGATTTTTCTTGTCTTTTTTCATATATATTAAAAAAAAAATATTGATCTACACAACCATTTAACAAACTGACCATCTACACATCTCGTCTTTAATAGACTATAGCAAGGGAGACTTATAAGTGAAGGTGATTAAAAGTTGTAATGTTAACGCAGTGGACAGAACTTAGACCTCTGATCAGATTGAGATCGCTGTCCACAACACAGTGCTGAACTCTCTCCCTCTTCTGTGTATGTACAGGGTTTGACGCTTTTACTTTTCCTGCTAAAATCTAGACGCTAGAAACGTTTACATGCACTCCTTCTTTTTTTTATTATTCATCATCATTACTTATTCATGTCAAGTTTCTCTACATTATTGTTCTTAAATTGAAAAAAAATCGGTTCACTGTAACAAATGTAAGAAATTCTTCAGTAAACAGACAGTTGTTGGGTTTTTTTTTTTTTTTTTTTTTTGCAATTCTTATACTATGTGCACCTTTAATATGAACTTAGCTTGATGATGAATTTAGAAAATGGAAGCAAAATTAATTAAAAAAAAAAAAAAGCGTTGAGATATTGTGAAATTCTTCAATCAGCTGAATGTAAACCACCTTATTCAACTTGTCTAAATGGAGTCCAGGTTCCAGGAAGAATGGTGGGATAACATGACAGAGATCAGAAACGAGTACCTGATATACTATGCATTGTAATATATTAACTGTGCCGTTTCTGCAAGATGGACATCGCTGAATTTTTAATCCTGGTCCTGCCATTATTAATACTTAGTAATAATAATAGTAAAATCCTGTAGTGTCAACTCAATGAATGTAACATTCTTTGATAGTAATTGAGTTGAGTAAAGCTAATAAATTATTGCGCATTAATGCTGCGTCATAACTGGATATTTGCATGTAATATTTGCATAGCATCACATACTGCATGCATTCAACCTTGCATTACTTCATGCCAAATGATTATAATTGTTCCAAATATTTGTTATATGTCAAAACTGTACATTCCTGTCTCATATTAAATCACTTATCATTTCTAATGATGGAATATTATTTAGAGTCAGACAGTTTCAAAATGAATAAATAAATAATGTAATGTAATTTAAACACTGAAGAAAAGCACAAAGAGTCGAAAAAGGTGTTAGTAAAGGGATGTAGCACGTTCATTTTATTATTCTCACAAATGTAAATGCATTATTGTTAAGAGATAGAAGCAAATGTTACTGTGCAGAACAGCGGCAACATAAACATCAGCCAGTGACATGTTGCATAATTTATGTAACGGTCCTGATATGTTTGTGTTTGGAGTTTCATAATTAATATCTTCTAATGTGAGGCTGTAACTGGGGAGAAAGTTAGACGCAACATTATTGCAACATTATCTAGTTGTCAGTGATATCTTATTTGAAACTGTATCTGTATTATGGTAATAAACTTTGTTACACTGTTGTGTCCTTTTGTTTAAAGATGAATAAATCCACATTTAATCATACTAATGAGAGCCAAGATGATTCCCTGTCCTCCAAAAAAGAACATGCAGCAATTGTCTTCTCTCTGAAGAATGAAGTTGGTAACCTCGTAAAGGCATTAAAACTTTTTCAGGTATGCGTAACTTAGCTAAGATCTGGTACTAGCTAAGTATACTAGATATTTTCTCTGAAAATAATTAACTTCAGCAACAAGAACAGTACAGTTTAGTGTCCTTTTTTTCTGAGCATGTGCAGTACATTTATTTACAATCCTTACTTGTGTAAGTGAAATAAATTGACAGTAAGACCTATATTCATCTAACATTCACAACCAGGAACACCATATCAGCCTTTTACACATCGAGTCCCGGAAGTCCAGGTGGCGTAACTCTGAGCTGGAGGTGTTGGTCAACTGTGACAGTGAGCAAGAGACTCTGAACAAAATCATTCAGCTGCTGAGAAAACAAACAAACATCATCACCATGGACTTACCGGACCAACAGAGCACACCTGATGAAAGTATAAGTCTTTTTCTTCTTTTTACACAAGCATTACGATATCATGATTTAACAGAGCTTCACAGTTTTACCTGTTGTTATTATTTCTAGCTATCTCAGAAGAGCCCTGGTTTCCCAGGAAGATCTCAGATCTTGACAAATCTGCCAACCGTGTTCTGATGTACGGTTCTGACCTGGATGCTGATCATCCTGTGAGTGTATTTTTCATTACAATTTTACTTTCTTTGTAACTTGCTGCATCAATTCCATTTTACCAGGAAGCCTTATTTGACGGATATATTTCTCTGATCTTGTTTCAGGGATTTAAAGACAGTGTCTACCGAAAGAGAAGGAGGTACTTTGCTGACCTTGCAATGAACTACAAACAGTAGGTTTTCCATATTTCTATATTGCTTTTCATAATCTGCTGTTCAAGAGTAACGAAGGTATATGTCACTCAGTCGTTTCTTCTGTTTCACATGCTTCCTTTATCCATACCTTACGTGAAGTGGAGACCCGATCCCACGTGTGGAATTCACAGAGGAGGAGGTGAAGACGTGGAGCGTGGTGTTCAGAGAGCTGAATAAGCTCTACCCTACACACGCCTGTAGAGAGTACCTGCGTAACCTGCCTCTGCTCACACAGCAGTGTGGCTACAGAGAAGACAACATCCCTCAGCTGGAGGACGTATCCCGCTTTCTCAAAGGTGAGACAGTAATTCCTTCATCATCAGTTCTGTAAAAGACTTTAGCTGAAGGATTGGAGTTTACAATACAATCATAAAAATTACAGTACAGACCATGGTTCTGTTGATTTATTAAATCTTAAATCTTGAAAAAACTTTATTATTCTATTACTTTTTATTATTTATTTTATTATTTATTTATTCATTATTTATTTAACAGCAGCTCAGAAAGTTGTTCAGGTTTCAGTTTATTAAGCCGGGGGGAAAAAATAGGCTTAATTAATGCCTAATATGATAACATTTCTATAGTAGCCAATCATTCAGAGAATGGTGAACACTACATAATCTAAAGCTAATAGTAAATGGGGGGAAAAAATGCATGTTACTATTTAACAAAGAAAACTGTTTAATCATCGGTACGGTAAAACTTTCTATAAGAAGATGACGGTTTATTTATGATGGTCACCAACCTTCTGCCATGGAAAAGTCTTCAATACAGAACAAGAACAAGACAGTTTCCAGGTTCTCTGTAATATGAAAAGCTTTTTTTTTGTGTGCGTTATTAATGATCATATTAATTCCAAGAGTTTTACTTTACGAAGATTGTGACAGACGGAATTGCGAGACACTTCACTCCCCTTTTTAGTCCATGATTAATTCCAAATCTCAGTCTCTGTGGAGTTTTGCATGTTCTCTTTACATCTACAAAACATGGGCTTCATCAAAGTGCACAAATATCTTCTTCTTCTGGGTCCTTCGGTTCCGTCCTACCTCCAAAATTATTCTAAACTGGTGACACTAAACTGTTCCTTGGTGTTAATGTAAGTGTACCATCTCTTTTCTGTGGGTGGGTGGAAGGAAGAAAGGAAGGAAGGAAGGAAGGAAGGAACAGGACAGTAGTGGTGTTTTGCTCGCCATCCTTTCTATATTAATGTCTGTTCTTTAATGTGCATAGACTCCTTTGTGGAAAGCACATTTTATTTTACTAAGAAAAGATAATGTTTATGTATACAGTATTACTTAAACAGTTCATCAATTTGTCCTTCCAGGGGATCTCTTAAAGGTGCTACTCTATGTTTCCCAATCAAATAGAAATATGAGAAATGTTGTTTTCCCCTATAACTGTACTTGACACATGAAATAAAACGTGTATATGTGTATAAAGACTATGTCATGTCTGTGTTCATGTTTTTTCAGAGCAAACAGGCTTCACAATTCGCCCAGTAGCTGGATATTTGTCACCCCGTGATTTCCTGGCAGGTTTGGCATTTCGCGTGTTCCACTGTACTCAGTACATTCGCCACAGTTCTCATCCACTCTACACACCTGAGCCGTGAGTATGACATCATACATCATACATCAACTCTCTGGCCTGGCAGTTTGTCCTTGATCTAAAACAACAAACACACCACCACCTGCTGCTTGTCTCTACAACATTCTCATCATGTCATCTCACCAACACAATAAACAGCTGTCAGTGTGCCTATTGTCTGGCCTGTTAGTGTATACTATCTCTTCACTTGAAATACCTTTTCTATTTATCATAGGTAGCATCATTTTAGGAAGCTCAAAAGACTTAATATTTTTTCTGTAATCTCATGTTTGTGCTTAAAGCTCAGCCTTGCCCTTCATCTAATACAATACTTTATATTTGGTGTGCTGTTTTGTGTTACAGGGACACATGTCATGAGTTGCTTGGTCATGTGCCCTTGCTGGCAGAACCAAGCTTTGCCCAGTTCTCTCAGGAGTTAGGCCTAGCTTCACTGGGGGCTTCTGATGATGCCGTACAGAAACTGGCAACCGTAAGTCTTCTGTTCCTCAGAGTTACAGTCATCTCAACATGTCACATAAACAAGTAGTCCTAGCATTGCGTGCTGGTGCAGCAGGTAAAGCATTTTTTGCTTTCTTTTCTGTATCCAATGTGTCCCTGATCATAATAAAGTGGTTACTGTGGATGAACAAATGCAGACAGAAATCTCAATAGTTGTGCAGGAACTAAAACATACTTCAGTGAAAAGTTACCGCAAAGTTCCTGCCACATAAAAAAAGTTCTAGAGGGTTGAGTACACAAATTCCTTCTATTAGATACTGCCAATGTTTTATTTATTACATTGTACAAGTGCAGTTGTTTCTAATATATGGACCTAATTTCATTCATCATTCATTCATCTTCATTAAACTCTTTATCCTGGTCAGGGCCCCCATTTTGGATTTGGAGCATATCCCAGGAATACTGGGCAGGAGTAAATCCTGGATGAAACTCCAGTCCATTCAAACACACTAATGCACTCATTCACACCTACGGGCAGTGTATCCAGTCCACCTATTGGCATGTTTTAGGAGGTGGGAAGAAACCCAGAAAAAGCCTATGTAAACACAGGTCAAATATATGAACTTCACAGAGACAGTAATCTGAGCTCAGGATTGAAGCTGGAGCTGTAAAGTGAAAACAATCTCTGTAAGTGAATATTGTCAATATAGAAATCTTGGATTTTGGATTAAACATCTTGGATGTTTAATTGCAGTGCTACTTCTTCACGGTGGAGTTTGGCTTATGTAAGCAGGACGGCCAGCTTCGAGCCTACGGGGCAGGTCTTCTCTCATCCATCAGTGAACTTCAGGTAGCTAACTAATACAAATTTACTGTATCTATTGTAGCTAGTGGAGATGCACACACTCATTATGTGTGTTAAGCTGTGTTAAGTGTCTTAATATGAAAATACAGTGTTATTGTTTAAACTTAGACAATAACAGTGAGCTTCTTTAACAGCACGCACTCTCAGGCGGTGCCAAAATCCTGCCTTTCGATCCCAAAGTGACATGCAGACAGGAGTGTCTCATCACCACCTTTCAGGAGGTCTACTTTATGTCTGAGAGCTTTGAGGAGGCTATGGTTAAAATGAGGTATGTTAATAATCTGTTCTTTTCTGTTATTTCCATAATCCTGAATGTAAATGTATCAAAAAGACTTGGATTTACCATTTAAACCAATTTTTCACTGGATCATCTAAGTAAGAATAAATATAAGATATACTGTAGATGCTGAGCTTTCATAACTTTAGCAGGAATGAGCAAAATGAACATTTAGAGATATTTTCTTAAGTGCAGTCAATGAATTTCAAATTGAATAAAACTTAATCCTTCTGCTGTATGATGCCAGTCATACAACATCATGGCAGATTACTTCTATACTTTTAATGCACTCTAGAAAGCTTATTTTCTTCACTTATTAATAGAACCAAATAGAATAAGTTTCTTGTTTATATATAAGATATACGCTTAGAGACAGTATATAACTGCACACATAAATGTTCATTTTAATATGACCATAATCCATTTTATAAATAAATGGATTTCTTCTTCTTATTGTTGTTTTATTATGCTAACACATCCACTGGTCAGACTCACGTAACATTTTTAAAGAATAACATTTGTGCTTATTTGCATAGTTTTATGAATATCTGTACTTGTCAAAGCCTGGCTGTGTGAAATGGCTATGTGAGAAATAAGGAGAAAAATGACTCATGGATAAACAGGATATTTTGAGACAATGACTGACAAACATCATATAACAGTCATTTTTTTTAACAGAATCCCAGGCAAACAATTAATGTCATCTATATATGGATCTTGTTTAAAGACATGGGCGCTCCAGAGATTCCATATGGAGAGAATAAACTCTAGAATCTGTGATTTAACGTCTACCTGTTCATAAATATAGTGTTGGGTTAAAAGTTCATATTAATATTAATAATTCGCCTATTTATTTTCCATTTTAATTAATCACTTTCCCTCCATAGGGAATTTGCCAAGACCATCAGGCGTCCGTTCACTGTGCGCTACAACCCGTACACACAAAGTGTGTGTGTGCTGAGGGACATGCCCAGCATTAACAGCGTGGTTGAGGAGCTCCGACATGAACTGGACATAGTGGGAGACGCACTCCAAAGGCTCCACAAACGCATGGGAGTCTAACACCACAATGCACCCGGTCCTGGGGGAAGCCACAGCAAGGCGGAGTTTAGTGAGCTCAGAGGGGTTGAATTCAACCTTCTCTGCAGTGTGATGGAGTGCAATCTGAGATCACTGGCTTAAATCTTGTCAATTATCTTTCACACTGCAACTGCAAACCATTTAATCACTATCACGTTTAAGATGTATATGTCAGATCCTGTTTTCTCCACTGAAAAAAATCAGTGCTGATTGAATGCCAGCACTACACACTTCACTGATTATAAAGAGACTTCAGTAAATGGTGTACACTTGTCCCGATCGATTAATGATCGAATCTGATCGAGTTTGATGTCCTAATTAATCAAACACAAAACTGATCAAAGCCTAGAGAGAATACATTTAAGCCTCACACATACATCGTCTGGGTGGATTATTTAAATGAAAGTTTATTTAAAAGACAAAAGTCTTTTTAAATGGTATATTATTGTAATTATATAGAGACGCTTTGTTGCTTGTTCTCATTGCTGTAGTGTATGAGTTACAAAGAATATTATTTCATTATATGTGTGTGTGTGTGTGTGTGTGTGTGTGAGAGAGAGAGAGAGAGAGAGAGCCCTTGCATAATGAATCCATTCTCATGTATTGGTGAATATTAATTCCTAACTATGATGTCAGTTATCCTTGTGGTCTGCTGAAGTTCTATGTAAACAGTACAGAACAGGAAAAGACTGACATAGCAGGTAGTAATTCAATGTAGAGCATCATATCAAGTAAAATGTTTAGAAATAAAGCAAAAAATGACCTTTGACTTGTCTTTGATCGTTCTTAAGTAGGCTTGACATTAAGCTGAAGCTTGTTATATGGTATATAAACGTGATAAAGAAGGAAAAGACAGCGGTGAGGGAGTTGGACTTGAAGCAAACAAACTGTTAACCAAAGTGAAAATAGTTGATGTCAAAATAAAAAAAAGTAAAAGCATGAAATACATATGTTTATGCAAGTCTATCAATCAATCAGGCGTATTTTCTCATTTAAAATGTAATCAAATCATATAAGAGTTTCATAATGGTATTATGCTGAGAAATATACAAAGAAAATTCACACTGATGCATGACAGGCCAATGATCCACAATCCCAACGATCTATGATTTATTAAATGCTAGCTGTGAATGACAGACATTACTGGAGGAACATGTTTGCACACCAAACCCTGTTGTTCCTTTCAGCATCTCTGGTAACTGATTAACAAAAGAATTGTCGAGAACTACCAAGAAAAACAAGGATACATGTTGACATGGCTTTTCAAACCCTTAGCCCCATAAGATGGTCTATTTCAATTGATCATGCAGTTTATTTATTTCATTTTAGCTCAACATTCATGTCTCCAGCACCATCCAATACATGGCACTATCCATACTCATGCAAAACGCACAAACTCTCTCTCTCTCTCACACACACACACACACACAAAGCACTAGATGGCACAAATAGTTTGTTAGCCTGAACCCAAAATCCTCCTGCAACATTCACTAGAAGTAGACTAGGCTGCACAGTTGCACTACCATTTTGACCGCCAGATGGCGCTAGGGCTCCGTGTGTTAACTCTGACAGCTTTTCTTAAGGATGTGTGTGTGTGTGTGTGTGTGTGTGTGTGATTTGATACTGTACGCCCAATCTAGGCTGTCTCTTCACAGCTCTCACTTGAAGTACAAACAAATTCATAAATGTGGCTTCATTATGCAATGATTTTATCATTTTGTTGACATTGTTGTTTGTTTTTTTAGTGTTTGTCCAGGTGCACTGTGGGAAGAATGCAGTGTGTCCAGTTCTACATTTGACCTGTCCGTTTTTCTTTTCTTTTCTTTTCTTTTCTTTTCTTAATGAGCTCAAAGTGAATAACAGGCAAAATGGATAAACTGAAAATGTTAAAAAATTAAATAATAATAAAAAAAACAAGTATAGCTTATTATGTTTAGAAATTATAATGACAGGGTAGACACCTAGTATTGTGTTATAGTTTGAACCAGCGTTTGCATTGCTGCTTGTTGAACATGTATTTTATGTAGTATATTATAAATGAAACTTAAAGAAAAAAAAATAACACTTAAATTTTACATATAGTTTTTGAAAGCATTTGAAAGTTTTTATTCCAAATAATAGAGAACAGAAAATAAATTTTGATAATGCATACATTCACCATTACCATATGACTATTCCATATGTATTCAAATACACTATATTGCCAAAAGTATTCGCTCACCTGCCTTGACTCGCATATGAACTTAAGTGACATCCCATTCCTAATCCATAGGGTTCAATATGACGTCGGTCCACCCTTTGCAGCTATAACAGCTTCAACTCTTCTGGGAAGGCTGTCCACAAGGTTTAGGAGTGTGTTTATGGGAATTTTTGACCATTCTTCCAGAAGCGCATTTGTGAGGTCAGACACTGATGTTGGACGAGAAGGCCTGGCTCTCAGTCTCCGCTCTAATTCATCCCAAAGGTGTTCTATCGGGTTGAGGTCAGGACTCTGTGCAGGCCAGTCAAGTTCATCCACACCAGACTCTGTCATCCATGTCTTTATGGACCTTGCTTTGTGCACTGGTGCACAGTCATGTTGGAAGAGGAAGGGGCCAGCTCCAAACTGTTCCCACAAAGTTGGGAGCATGGAATTGTCCAAAATGTCTTGGTATGCTGAAGCATTCAGAGTTCCTTTCACTGGAACTAAGGGGCCAAGCCCAGCTCCTGAAAAACAACCCCACACCATAATCCCCCCTCCACCAAACTTTACACTTGGCACAATGCAGTCAGACAAGTACCGTTCTCCTGGCAACCGCCAAACCCAGACTCGTCCATCAGATTGCCAGATGGAGAAGCGCGATTCATCACTCCAGAGAACGCGTCTCCACTGCTCTAGAGTCCAGTGGCGGCGTGCTTTACACCACTGCATCCGAAGCTTTGCATTGCACTTGGTGATGTATGGCTTGGATGCAGCTGCTCGGCCATGGAAACCCATTCCATGAAGCTCTCTGCGCACTGTTCTTGAGCTAATCTGAAGGCCACATGAAGTTTGGAGGTCTGTAGCGATTGACTCTGCAGAAAGTTGGCGACCTCTTCGCACTATGCACCTCAGCATCCGCTGACCCCGCTCCGTCAGTTTACGTGGCCTACCACTTCGTGGCTGAGTTGCTGTCGTTCCCAAACACTTCCACGTTCTTATAATACAGCTGACAGTTGACTGTGGAATATTTAGGGGCGAGGAAATTTCACGACTGGATTTGTTGCACAGGTGGCATCCTATCACAGTTCCACACTGGAATTCACTGAGCTCCTGAGAGCGACCCATTCTTTCACAAATGTTTGTAAAAACAGTCTGCATGCCTAGGTGCTTGATTTTATTACCTGTGGCCATGGAAGTGATTGGAACACCTGATTCTGATTATTTGGATGGGTGAGCGAATACTTTTGGCAATATAGTGTATGTGCAGTGTCAGTGGTTTTAATGTAACAGACAGCGCAGTGGCTTAGTGGTTAGCACTGTTGCCTCACAGCAAGAAGGTCCTGGGTTCAAATCCTGGATTCGAATCCTGGATTTGAACAGGTAGGGGCCTTTCTGTGTGGAGTTCGCATGTTCTCCCTGTGGGTGTGCTCCGGTTTCCTCCCACAGTCCAAAAACATGTACATTAGGTTGATTGGTAATTCTAAATCACTCATAGGAGTGAGTGTGTGGTTGTCTGTCTATATGTGGCCCTGCGATGAACTGGTGACCTGTCCAGGGTGTACCCCTGCCTTTCGCCCAGTGTGTGCTGGGATAGGCTCCAGCAGATCCCCGTAACCCTAATTAGGAATAAAGTGGGTATAGATGATGGATGGATGTTACCCCCTAGTATTTATTAATTTTGGAATTTAGCTAAAAGTTCATGATTTTAGCTAATTAGTGACCAGGCTAAGAGATTATGTATTGAAAATGTAATGACAATTGGCCATGAACTAATTCTGCTAGGATAGTAAACAATTCTTTACTGATAAATTAGTGAGTTAAGCATGATTATGATTATATACAGTTCCATGCATGCTTTTTTAATTAAATGGATATTTTAAAAGGTGTTTTTAGTTAAAATTACATACTACAAAAGTATCATTCTCTTGCCAATTCCCCTGCAAACCATATAGCTATATTTAGCACACTAGTAACTCATATGCCATATGTCATATGCCTCTGAAGTCATGTCATGCTGTACTTTGTATCATGCACATATTAGAAGCTAGAGGTTAAACCAGAGCAAATTTAAGATTTGTTGTTGCACTCAAAGCATTGACTCAATAACAGAAAAATCTTAAGATACAAATATGACTAAAGCAAAACTTTGGGGATTTCTGAGAGGAAAAAAAAGTGTGTGTGTGTGTGTGTGTGTGTGTGTGTGTGTAATATCCGGTTCAACATCTATCAATGGAGAGTCCTCCCTGGTGTGCAGTGCTCTACATGTTAAATTATTCTGGTAAATTAGTGTCCAGGAAATGTAGGAAAAATATTAGCTAAGGCAAACAAACAACAGTTTTATATATATATAAATTCTTGAATGTTAACTAACTTGACACAGTGATGGTTATTATGCTCATCTCATGCTTGCTGCCATGTCATAAAGCTTTGATTTGTTTGTAGGCTCTGAACTCCCTGAAGCTGTCTACTGATTAAAAGTCACTGTATGATATAATACAAATATGTGATTATAGTGAAATGTAGTAGTATGAGCCTAAATCTTTTGCCTGGTGCTCAGCAACGGTACCAGACAAGCTAATGCTCGATAAAGTATTTCTATTCACAACACTGCTGTCTCCTACTAAGGAGACTATGATGATGACAGCAGATAATTGCATATTGCTCATCATAATGTGAATGCTTGAATATTCTTTCAATATGTACTGACTAGCAGCTGTCAGGGAGCACATTCATTGTTCCAAAATGCAAACTCCTAATCATAATTATGTATATTTACATGTGAGTCAATGCACAAGCCATGAATTGTGTTGCTTTAACACACACCACTGCCTTAAGTGTTTATGGGGCTTGTCTGTTTTTATGAGTTCCCTGCAGTGGATGACTTCTTGTTGAATCTTGTTGTGGACAGTTCGTCAGGGTGATTGATGTGACTTTTTTCCAATACAGGAACCTTTTCAGAAACCTAGTAAGTTTCAGAAAGCATGCCATGTATCAAACCTGTGCCATACTGTAGTTCCAGGATGTTTGTAGTTCCTGCTCTAATTCCTCTCTTTCTGTAGAACAGAGGCTTTTTGGATGCTTGATGCTAAAATGAAAACTGCAGATTGGAAAAATACACACTTTATGAAATAAACAGCTCCCTATTTTCTCTCAAATTTGTTCACCGGACACTCCTTTATCATATGATACCAACCAAAAGTGTGAAGGGTAGCACATGCTTCCTTTGAGACACATGAAGCAAAGAAAATGCATCATTTTTAATTGTTGAACATCTTGTGTCACAGGGCAGCAGAAAGCCCTCAGCTGCATTCTAGCTTATACATGAACTTACAGACACCCATGAGAAATCCTTCCTCCCACCCTGAGGGCATAGCCAATTTTTCTCCCTTGGCTTCCAGCCATGGATGGCTATGGAATTACAAGGATTCAATCATGTGATCCCCACAATAATAAGGCAAATGCCTTTCTGCTGCACCACTTTGGAGCTGGATTACAAATCCTTTTATCGGCCATTTTAAAATAAACAGGTCACTGATATTTCAGAGCAAGCTAAAAGATTACCAGAGATTATAATGGGAAACTGGATTGACCATGATGTATGGGACCTCATTTTAGAGTTGTGTAGGTCTTGTTCAGGTATTTCTGTAACTCTTTGTGTTCATCTCCTAGAAAGCAACATCTTGGCCTGATGTTTAAGAATGCACATAAACATCAGATCCTCCAGGCATAAGGTGATGTATGTTGCACCTTCTGCTACCAGGGATGGTCTCACATCGAAACGTCTCCAAAACAGCTTATGCCCAAGGCTCATCCTTGCTAGAGAGCAAAAAAATCTCATTGGAACACTACTGATACGTATCTAAGAACTGCTGCTTTAATCATAAAAACTGTCATATGCTTATTACAGGACACCAATTCACAATATATTCATACTTATATCCTTTCAACACATGTAGTACTGTTTGTATTTGTATTATGCACATGTATCCATACCCCTAACCCCCAACCCCTAACCTTAACCCTAGATATTTTCATTTCATTTCATTGTCTGTACCGCTTATCCGATCTATCCTCGGGTCACTAGTCACAGGGAGCCTGTGATCTCAGGCGTCATCGGGCATCAAGGCAGGATACACCCTGGATGAATTGCCAACCCATCGCAGGGCACACACACTCACTCATTCACACACAATGGGCAATTTAGAGACTCCAATCAGCCTAGAAGCATGTCTTTGGACTGTGGGAGGAAACCGGAGCACCCGGAGGAAACCCACCAAGCATGGGGAGAACATGCAAACTCCACACACACAGTGAGTGGGAGCGAGACTTGAACCCAGGATTCTGGAGGTGTGAGGCGAAGGTGCTAACCACCTAGATATTTCTAATTTAAAAATCATCTGTTAAAGAACTGATTCCATTTTGAGTCTGGTTCCTCTTTCTCCTCAGGTAGATTTTCTTTGAGTAGACTCTAGCTTGCTCACTGGGGCACTAAGTCTACTTTCTGTAAAGCTGTTTTGTCACAATGTCTATTTGAGTTGAATTGAATTGATCCACTAACAGGAAATGGGTGGTTAAAGATCACTTTAGAGTTCTGAAGCAGAAAGCAAGCTAAGGGCTTAGCTTAGCTCGGGTACTGAAGATCACTGAAGCTGAAAGAGTTATCAAATGTGGACTGGAAGGAGAGAGACATCAGACTCCACCAGAAAGCAATGGCAAACAGGGGGTAATGAATGTTAGCTGCTGTCTAGCTAGTACAATAGTGGCAGTGATGATGTTATAATCAAGGATAGTAGTCCTTTCAGGATATATAGGCATTAAGGTGCACTCTTAAATTGCAGGTGTTCATATTATCTCAACAGTTGAAGGGAGTGCTGTTCAATGAGGCTGATGTTAAGTGGATAGCACTTACATGCCCCAGGGGAGAACCTACAGACTAAAAAGCTGGCTAAAATCAATGTGACCTGAAGGCCATGCTCACTAGAAAGCTTGATGGCTTCATGTATGATACATTTCCTGTTCAGTGCTTTTACATTCATCTGACCTTTTCAGATTTTCCACCTGCTATGTCAGACAAGTTAGATTGATTTGCCTTATGCAACACTTATTCAAGCACCAAGTATTTAGATACTAATACACAGATACTCATACTTGCTTCATATCAACAAGTACAAGTATTTATCCAACCACAGCATGCAAAGCAGATCAACAGCATTGAGCTACATGTGTGTTGTACATGCTTCCTGAAAATGCTTGGCCTTTCTCAGTCATGGAAACACTCCAAAACCCCTGGGAGACTGCAGGTCAGGCAGCTGAAGAGACAGGAGAACCAGTTCAATTTACTGCTTCATCACTGCTGCCCTAATGAGCTTCCCCCATCCCCCTTACTCCCATTTTCTACTGAGTGTCAGTTATGGATGTTCTGCAAAGCCTCTGTACTCAGGTTTCCTGATCATACATTATATATTAATGTGGGTCAGTTGACTATTGACCAGGTGCACCCCTGTCCGGATGATGCTGAGTTGGTTGAGTGTCATCCAATTACTCTCACAATTATTTTATGTTAGACATTTAGTGGACCACAAGACTGTAACAACCTAGTATCTCCATTTTGTAAACAGTAGAAAATGATATGTACACGAATGTTTGGGTAATATATCAAAACCACTGGCTATAGTCAATTATACGTGAGCAAAAGTGTTTAAAAGTAAAAATTCACTCATTTAAAAAAACATTTTAGACAGGGTTTTTCATCATAGTCAGCTGAAGACATGATCATTTGTATGAATTGATAAAATCTATTCATTCTATTTTATTTAAATTTACCAACAGCCACAAAGATCATTACAGAAATCTGGATATAGATTTAGATCCCTAATGAGCAAGCCAGAGGTGACAGGGACGAGGAAAAGCTACCGCAGATGACGTAAGGAAGAAACCTTGAGAGGAACCCATCCTCTCCTGGGTGACACCAGATACTGCGATTATGAGTCATTACTCTCCCACAACTGTAAGTCACACAGTACTAAGTGTCTTGAAAGGATCTTCACGAAAAGCATTTGGACCTTTTATGATTTCAGTAGAGATTTCAGTAGAGTAACTTCAAAATCTAACGTATTCAAATGAAGTTATCTACTGCAGAATGGATCAAATTTGAGCATCAACTGTATTGCTGTGTCTTAGGTTGATTATTTTGTTGTATCCATTAAAATTAGCATGTACAAGACAGTGGTGAGACCGGCCATGCTGTATGGTTTGGAGGCAGTGTCACTGAGACAGAGACAGGAGTCAGAGCTGGAGGTAGCAGAGCTGAAGATGTTGAGGTTCTCTTTGGGAGTGACAAGGTTGGACAGGATTAGGAACGAGTACATCAGAGGGACGTTTGGGGGACAGAGTTAGGAAGGACAGATTAAGATGGTTTGGACATGTTCAGAGGAGGGAGAGTGAGTATATTGGTAGGAGAATGTTGGACATGGAGCTGCCAGGCAGGAGGCAAAGAGGAAGGCCAAAGAGCAGGTATATGGATGTAATAAATGAGGATATGAAGCTAGTGGGTGCAAGTGTTAAGAATGCAATAGATAGGGATAGGTGGAGAGAGATGATTCACTGTGGCGTCCCCTGAAGGGAAAAGCCGAAAGAAGAAGAAGATCCATTAAAATTAGCATACACTTCATTGGATCTTTTAAATAATAATAGAAATTGTAGTCAGTCAAAAGGAGCAAAATAATACTGCCAGAGTCAGCAGACTTGTACTTAGAATGTTTGAATGAAAACTTAAGAAATAAAACATATCGATGTTCTTATGGAAATGCAATTGGGTAAGAGCACAAGCATTAATGTTTAATTATACTCAGGTATAATTTCAAGTCACCTCAAATTATATTTACGGTAAATACAATAATCATTTTTTAATTACCTGAAGTAAGTACTAAGTACTTTCGATCTCTGCTTTCGTAATATGTTTACTTATTCAAACAAAATGGACTATATAAAACTTCCATTTGTATAAATGGCTCTGTATGGCATTTATGCGTTTATGATCTCATACAGATGGTCTTATACAAAACAAATTACAAATGGGTTTTGTTTTCTACCTGAAAATCGTAAAAGTAACCATGTACCCCTGCATACATGTGCATACATTTTTGCTTTTTGAATATAAATTGGTCATTCCTCTTTTTTAGGACTTTTTTTGAATAAATTACTATTCAATAATGGGAATTTTTAATGTCATATTGATTGTAAATCAAATGTATTGCACTGCAGTAAAATACACATTCTCAAACACATTCCTCTACATGGATAGATAGATAGATAGATAGATAGATAGATAGATAGATAGATAGATAGATAGATAGATAGATAGATAGATAGATAGATAGATAGATAGATAGATAGATAGATAGATAGATAGATAGATAGATAGACAGTTGCTCCACTTAAATTCCTTATCTCTTTCTAACTGATGCACTGTCTCCCCAGTTTCCTCCAATGTGGTGTCATCCCTTTATCCCACGCATCCTCATTCCAGAGCTCCTCCATCTCCATTGCCACTATGCCAACCCACTTAAGCGATTGTGAAGGCTTAATTGCTGTGCATTAAAATTTCAGGGCCGGCTGTTCCATCCTGGGCCGCTGGCATGACAGCTAGGGAAGATGAAGTGACTGCATGAAAATCACAAGGCACTGAGCACAGGGTGCACACATGCAGTGGCTTTAGGAGTCACTATTTCCAAAAAAGTCTTCGTTCTCAAACTTGACGTAGCAAAAGGATTGGGAAAGCTTCTGCTTATGTTACATATTTTTAAAAACCTGCTACTGAAGAAAATGTGTTGCAGTACACGGTAATGCTGTTTGGCCACATGAATATTCCCCGTCTGCCTTATTTCTGATGCTATGCTAGTATTGTGTATTTGATAGTCACTGATTTCTATTTCTAGCAATTGCCCTTAGATTGTGTTGCCTCACTGGTGACTGTTAGTCCCAACATGTTTACATTAGTAAAGGTGAAAAGACTGAAAGATTATTATAAATTGTCAATCTATATGCAGTAACATCATCAAAATAAAGTAGCATGAATGGAATTTCCTCAATTCTGAGGAAGAGAGTGAAAAAAGTGAGTTATGGGATAAAGAGTTATAGGAAAAAGTGGAAGACATGAAACAAGACTGTTGTTTACTTCATCTTTGCTGTCTGGTATAAATAAATTATTCAAATATTGTATTGCTTGTTGTAACTGCCCTGTTTGTTATTTTTCACATAGAAATTCATGAAACAATGAAATAAAGGAACCACTCACTTTAGTCATAGACTTGGACTGTCCTCAACTCTATTTACACTTCTTCATGTTCTTAAGCCAAATAGACAATTATGATAAACTGATCTATAAAAATTGAAAAAATAATATAGAAATAAGATCTCTCATCATACAAAGTTAGTGTATTTTTTATACCATATTTATGGGGTACACACTTCTTCTTCTTCTTCTTCTTCTTCTTCTTCTTCTGTGTGTCTGTGTCTATAGTGTTGTCTTTTCCAAGTTGTCTGTCTGCACTTGTTTTAAGTTATATCCCTGTATCAGTCCATTTTTCCCACTTATTCCAGCCTAACAAGTTTCATCATATTGTCACATCTTTCACCATGTTGTTTGCATCACAGCAAGTAACTATAACCCAGACTGTGTCCATGTACATGAACAAAAGGGAAATGTACAGCCCATGTGTCTTCTTGTTAGACTTGGGGAGATGTTAGGGAGAAGTATACCCACCCTTATGCTGTAAGTCAGTGTATCCAAAGTTGTTAGGGCCTCCCAGGTCTGTACCAAGCGGGAACAGTGAATACTTTATACGGCTTTGCTAAAAGCTGGGAAGAAACAAAAATGTGGACTGTCTCAAGGGGTTTGAGGACTGGGCTGTGAAATACTGCAGTAGCTGTGTACCTGAGCTCAGATGCATGTATATCTCCTATCTCTCTCTCTCTCTCATTGACAGCTCAGGGGTTTTCCTGCATCCAGTGTATGCAGCAGTTGTGCAAGTTTCTTCTCATCTCTCTCTTGATCCATAGACTTCACTTTAAATCTTTATATATCATGTATCTTTATATCATTGGCTTTCTTCTCTTTTTCTCCTGCCCTATTAGTTACGCTTAACCGATGATGCTGTGCTGTGTATCACACGCGAATATAGCCTGTGAAAGGGTTAATATGAGGAGAAGCGTGTATGTAGAACATGTTGCCATGGCGTTGTTAGTGCTGCGGATGTAAAATGCAGTGCTGTACTGCTAAAGCCAAGGAGAGACTAGAGAGTTTTAGATTTAGGGGTGTGGGTGTTTGTTTCTTTATCTAGATAGCCATTCTAGAGAGATTTGTAAACGTATCGTGTGTGTGTGTCGGTGTCGGTGTCGGCATGGAGGGAGATATTTTCTTTGTTACCATAGCAACAGAATGAATCAGGTAAATTCAGAAAGCACCGCAAGGCTTACATAACCATGAGACGGAGAGTAAAAAAAGGTCTCTGGACTTTGATGATATGTGAATTACTATTACAAATGAAGCTTTTGTGAAGCCACTCACTCACACTCTCTCACACACACACACACATACACACACACACAAACAAAGTGATTCACGTCCCTTACATATAGCTAACAATTGTTTCAAGATTTTTGGAAGGTTTTTTGGCTTTTCATCATTAATTTTTAAAGCTCTTTTCAGATGGAATGAATTTTTTCCAATCCAATTTTTTCTTGTCCAATATCAGCATGTTATGTATTGTGTATTCCCATGCTTGGATAGATTATTGTAAAATGGCTTATTCTATGCAGACTTATATGCTTGCAAAGATTCTGCCATAAACTGTCACTAATTACAAGATTTCAAATCCGCCTATGGTCTGGAATTGACAAACAATAAACCATAAAATTTACAATCTTCATGAGAATTTTTAGTGTTTTCTTAGTTACTTTTTTCTACTTACATTACTTTCTACTTAACATTTCTTGTAAAATGTAAGCTCTGACACTTATTTGTTAAATATAGTCAGATGTCATCTAGGTCAAACATACCCTGATAGATCTTATTTCACATTAATAAGAAAGCTAGATCTTTCAAGCAAGACATGAGACAAGAGTATCAGCTCAAAAAACAAATAGAAGGAGAGCTCAAAATACTTGTAACGCATTTGTCAGTCATTTAAATCAATATCAGGGGGACTCTTGTGCCAAACTGTGGAGTGATAACATATAGAAACATATTGTGATTATTAAATGTGGAGTTCCTATGGAAAATGCGTAAAGGTTGCCAGGTGTGAACCTGGTATAATAATATAATTGTATAGTAAAGTGTAGTCCTTATGTTTATTTTGAGAATCAACTGTTTGGGGCTCCAAAATACATTACAGCCTAGCTATTATTATACACCGATCACAGACACATCAACTGAATGAAATATGTCTAGCACCTGACAAGTGTAGTCCCATGATCTCTGTTCTAATTGCTAATGAAATGCTGTGGAACACTACTGGAATATTCTATGCTGCTGTTCAATCATCAGAACAAATTGATCTTTGAGAAAGCTGATCCCTGCGATGGGGAATTTGTGAGAGGAAGTGAAGGTTTAGCACACTTCCTGTGTGACAGCCAGGAAGCAGCACACACATCAAGCAATTACTCACCTGTGAATTCACATACTGTCCACTCAAGCAAAACTGTCTGAATTATAGTAGTACTGAACAGGCCGAAATAACTTCCTGTCTTTCCATGACTTGCTTTTCACTATAATTCAGAATATATATATATATATATATATATATATATATAACATTATTTAATACTTATGTACTTGAATGCAAAAACACACATACCCAAACCCACCCACACACACAAACACACACACACAAACACACACACACACATAAAGAATGAAAAATTCATCTGAATTTTTTTTTTTTTTTTTACTAATTATCGGTAATATAGTAAAAAGAGAAAGATTCGGAATGCTAAGCCCATGCAGCATAGAGTCATGGGAAATTCGGACCGCCCTTGAGAACAGATCACACACTTGTGTTGCTATGGTTACGCTATTAGGTAACAGGGTTGCCATAGTGTCTGAACAGATCAAAGCTCAGCAAGAGAACAAGGAATAAAGAACACACACACACACACACACACACGCACACACGCACACACGCACACACACATGCACACACACACGCACACACACACGCACAAACATCAAACACCAAGATGAAAAAAATAAGTGTATATATAGAACAACACTGTGAACTTCACGTCTAGGACACGGGGGGCAGTACTTCGTTTGAAGGCACAATTTTTTAATAATCTATGCAGACTGTGAAGAGGAAACAATAAAATATAAACAAACACCGCCGCACAAAAGTATATGAATAGAAAGAATGTTTTATTCGTTGAAATCGCTGTCTTTTTATTGAAATTATGAAATGTCACAAAAAAAAAAAAAAAACAACTGCAAAGGGCTCGCTTTGAAAAGTAGCCTTTATAGTTTGCTCAGCTCTTGTGTGGGTTTCTCCTTGTTCCTGGTGGATATGAGCTTCATAAGATCCTCTTCATTATCTCCGTCAGGAACTGCTGAAACAGCACAATAACAGCTCGAGATCTGAGGTTCACCTCTGCTTTTTTTTTTTTTTTGCAGTACTGCCAGTTCTGGCAATTTCACACTGGAGATTTGAAGCAGTATTACAGAAGAGGCTTTAAATTTCCCGTTACTCAAAAGTCTCTGTAAGAGAAAAGTGATGTGTCATGCTTGTTAACGTGTCCAAGGTCACTTTTCGAGGTCGACGTTTTATATAAAATGTTGAACCGAGGAATGCAATATAGCTTAATATTTGCAAATCATGCTGTTTGCTTTTTTTATCTAATATATCATTTTATCTCAGTCTTCAAATGACAGAGTATAAAATACAGTAACACTTAGGCACCTAAAAGCATAACAGAATATACTGTATGTGTGTGCTCAAGATCTTGTTCAGGATCTTGGACATGCTGAATAAAAGTAGCAGGCAAGCCTTGTAATATTAAGATATTAAATGGCAGTATACTATAACCAGTGACTGTATTGCTGTATTATACTAGATAAAAGGCAAAAAAAACATTATAGTGCTTTCTAATTACTCATGCCATACTTATTAATCATTTCAAGTAATCTTTCAGAAATCCACATACACTATCATTGATTATTATATAAAGTGCATCATTTTGTGATAATAAATCGATTTTCAGGTCCTACAAACCTACCCGTTATAGTTATAGTTATAGTTATAGTAGGGCTCCTTTTGCTATCCATAAATGGCAAAATACACATGCATTAAAAACATACACTTTTGCCATTAATACTGTCTATACAAAACTCAGTAAGGTCAAAGATAATCCTTGTTATGTTCATTTGTATCCTTTGGGTTTTGGTTGGCACTGAAACAAAATGAGGTTGAGGTAAAGTTGGTTTAAAAACTGGCACATACGCCATTCTACTGCAATTTGTGAAAAGCAGCTACATAAAATTGTTTCTTGATAAATGACTGAATAGGGACAATAGTTATTGTTTATTGTTCTGAACATCTGTTTTGAACCTAATATATAAACCTTTATATATATATATATATATATATATATATAAACTCTGTCCAATTGTCATTAAACATTTATATCATTAATGAACATTATAGATAATGGGTCATACTCAGAAAGTGGGACTTGTTGAACTATGGGTTTATATATATATATATATATATATATATATATATATATATATATATATATATATATATATAGATTTTTCTACAGTATTTGTTTCTCTCATGCTTGGTTTGATCCACTGAAATACTTGCTAGGTCCATACCCAACAGGTGAAGATATAAATATATATATAAATATAAATATAAAATTCAGTTTAAACCCCAGACCTTAACTTAGCTTGAAGGAATTAACAGGCTAGCATGTGCAAAGCGCAAAGAAAGGCAACTCATGTATAGCAGTAACATTAAAAACAGAAGCACACCTGAAATACCTATCGAAAAAAAAGCGATTTCATGAATGGCTGAAGCGAATAACAAACACAAGTGGTTAGTGAGCAAGTTCTTACAGAGAACAGGGAAAACATTACTCTGGACTATCAATGGCAACCACAAGTAGACACAAAAAGCCCATTAACAACATGGATAGTCACACGAATGATAACACTCATGCAGTCAAACACAGTCTTACTCACATCACAGTTACACCACAAATAGAAAAGTTGACAGGAAGATGTGCAACGGACAAAAAAAAACGAGGGTGGAAAGGTTTCTTCCTAGAAAAGTGTAGAAAGGAGAGGGAGGTACATGAGAAGACGCTTCCCTCTTGTAAGCTGGTTTAGCCACTCGAATTATGTACGACAATTAGACAAGATAATCAGGTGGGATCAGAAGTGTTGTGAGCCATGCACAGAGTGGTCGGAACACCACGGTTCATGACACACACAGAGTCTGCAGGCCGCCTGCTCCGGCCAGGCCGCTCCGCCGCTACACACAGGAAAAAGAAGAGAGACAACACACCAGTTATTACTCAGACAGGTGAGTGGCAGATGATGTTCAAAAGGGAAATGGAAAGAAGGCAAAGAGAGATAAAAGGAGCACGGAATGGTAGAGCAGAAAAGTTAAACATGCATCTCGACCATGCTGTGGGTTAATGCATTATACATGATGGTGGTTCTTCTGAAAGTTTACACCATGCAGCCCAAGTTGATCTGCTGTTCCCTTAAAAAATGTCACTTGTTTCGTTTGTCTCCATGCTTGTAAGTGCAGTTTGACATGCTATCTCCGTCACACGCTCTCTTCTTTTCCTCCCTTCAATCATTTTTTTGACAACCTCTTTTTGCCCTTTGATCACCAGGCCAAAGAGAGTATCTATACATACCAGGAGAGAATAAATAAATAAATAAATAAATAAATAAATAAAATAAAATAAAATAAAATAAAATAAAATAAAATAAAATAAAATAAAATAAAATAAAATAAAATAAAATAAAACATTCATTTCCATTCAATGAAAAACCAAACTCTGCAAACAGGTTTCATACAAAATTTATTTCATGCTAGAATTGGAATCATGTGCTCTTTTATCTATTGACTTTTTTTATTTTATTTATTTAACTTCTTCTTTTTCTTTTTTTTTTGCATAACATTGTGCATGCATCTGATTCACTCCCCGCAGTTCTAAATTGCATACAGTGCTCTTATGTTGTAAATATACATCTGTTGTTGTCTTTTGTTTTGTTTTTTTTATTATTATTTGCAATTATTTTTGTACCTAAAAGAAAAGATATGAGTAAAGCTGTGCAACGCACATCTCGACTCCCTTCTTTTAACACTATGACATTTTTGGTCATTTTTTTTTTTTCAGTCATTTATTTTTCAAAAATAACACTGTCAAAAGTCTGTACTTTAATATGTGAAATAAACAGCTGCTCACGATAGCTCTCCACATGATCTACGCACCAATATTATAGCATAAAACAGAAAAATATCAACTAAATTTGCTCTCTTTTCTTTTCTTTTTTTTCTCTTAGTACGATTCAATAGCACAAGCATGCCAAACAGAAACAAGATGAAAAGATTGCATTGAGCACACAGAAAGCTTGCTGAAATCATTTCTTTTGTTCTCCTTAGCAACGATTTGATTCTCATTCGAGATTTGAGGTCAATATGACCAGAGCTGGCTTACAGGTATTTAGAAGCACAAATGAAAATATGGAAACGTGAATAATTTGCTGCTAAGGAAATGTACATCTTTGAACATCTTGTAATCATGGCTACATGAAGCGTATTCAAAAAGTGAAGAAAGAAAATATATTTTTTTTTTCATACAGATATTCATAACAGCAGTAAGCAATTTTTTTTTTTTTTTTTTTTTTTTTTTAAACATACCACCATGCAACTCATGCTAAAATGTAAGCCTTCTACAATTGTCACATAGGACATTGTAGATGATACCATTAGAAGTGTTAGTGGTTATAATGAGCCATTGATTATTAATGTTCTTCCACTTTGTCAAATCAACAGCAGAGTGTACCATGTCTTCGGTGCTGATGGATTTTTGTCCACACTTTCAGTCCTTTTTTTAAAAAAAAAAATTGTCCTTGTCCAAAAAAAAAAAAAAAATAAAGACCCCTTGCTGCTTGGAGAGGGTCATCAGACAGAAAAAAAAAAACAAAGCTTTCGCATTCATGGTATGTGAAGGAAATTCCAACGTAGTACCAGTATCCTACTGACTTGTCTCTTTCCTTTTCTCTACATGCCTCTCTCCATTGGAAAGTGACCTCAAGCCACTGTGGAGCCAAGAAACGTTGGAGAGAAAGTTCTCCTCTCTGAGTCGCTGTGGTCCTGTGGTCAGGTCACACGGAGCGCTTCTGCCTGCATATACTTAACTAGGACAGTCTCGTCTTTACAGGAATCTGTAGTAGAGAATACAGGGGAGGGTGGGGTTGCTCAGGGTCATCCTGCCACTGCGCCTCGGCCATTCAACTCAGCTTACACAATGAGGACGTTTGGGAGGGAAAAATAAGGTGAGGAGACTTCTCACGGAGGAAAAAAAAACAGCATTGGATTCTTGGACAATCCAGATTTGCCAAAAAAAGAGTAGAGATGGACAGAGACATAGAGAAAGAGGAAACAGTAGAGAGAGACAGCTGTTCAGGACGGCAGAAAGAGAGTGTGGCATGCGGGAGATGTTTTTTAGGGGGGTTAGGGCAGGGGGCTTTGCTGTCAGACTGGACAGAGGTGGAAACCTGTTTTGCAGGTGAACTGGAGTAAAAAGGAAGGGGACTTGAAGCTGAGCAGATTTTTGTGGATTAAGAAACAGACAAGGCAAAGACAAAGAAAAGGTGCAGCATGGGTAGGAAACCGCTCAAGGTCTTGGGCTCTCGTTTCAGCTACACGTCGCCACTCACAGACTGCATTTAAAGATTTATTGTTCTGATTTGATGTACATGTGTCTGCTGGTGAATTAAACAGGGCTACAGTGCAAAAAAAAATCAAAAGGGAGGATTAAATGAAACCTCAAGTATGTTTGCAATTAGATATGTAGGATATGCAGTTGGAGCCTGGTGTATACACTTTCCCTGAGAACTTCTTTTGACATTTGACAGATTTGTTGTTTTTTTTTTTCTCTTTCTAACAGCTGAAAAGCGACAAACAGTAGTGACAGAAAGCCACTGAGACAGGGAAAGAGGAGAGAAGAAAGCCAGAGAAAGAAGCACAGCTCCAATTTCGACAAGGACAAAAAAAGGACAGAGCACACCAACACAACAAGAGGCTATGGGGTTAGAAGAGAAGGAGGGAGAACCGAAGTTCTAGCAGACAGATTAGGACATTGCTCCCTACTTCACCATTCATTCCCCACAGGATAAAGGGAGAATGGGAGCTCTGCACAAGAACAAGCTGAGCACAGGACTTAGCGGATAACAATACCCACTTGGCCAGCTCTGTTGACTATTTTGCCCATGTGCCAGTACTTTTTCTGACCTTGGTTCGATGAAGAAGAATATGCAAATGACTGTCATATACAGAGACTTTGAGCTCTGTTTTCACTTTTCTGGATGGAGTTATAGCTGGATTTAGTTGTCAGCTGCTCTGGGTCATTTTACCAGCTGTCAGGTTTCATGCAGTTAAAAAACAGAGCACACATGCACATAGGAAATGTTTGGGCTGATATCAGGTAAGATAGAGGATGATAGATAGAGAACAAGGTTTAGGAGAACTGCTACAAATATGTTTGAGGTATTTGGAAAATGTATTTGTACTTCAAGGGGGCCATATTTACTAAGGCCTACTGTGGACATTTTCACTAAGACTCTCAGTTTCCTCCTTTGCATTATGTGATTTGGTTTTCTATTCTAGACCTATCTCTGATCTGTCATATCATTGGTTTGTTAACTGAGTGTGTTCACCTGTTCTGTGTCAGTCCCTGATTAGGCTGTTTATGTATAACCTGAATATAGCTTTGCAAAGTTCAATGTAGCTTTGTAAAGTTTAATTGTATTTTTTTTATATATATATAACATTAAGTCCAAGCCTTGTTTCAGTATACTTCCTGGTTTTGACATGTATTATAGATTATCCCCATATAACACTGCCTGCCTATATTTTGACCCCTGCTATGGATTTGTCTCAATACAGCTCATACAGAGTGTCCTGCCTTTTACCTCATACCTCATTACACACTAGAATCCATGCTACTAATGAAAGCATATCTCTTCTTATCTGTTTTGTTCATTTTCAGTTTGACAGCTTTGTATACACGTATACAAGCAATAATCTGGCTCGAAATCATGGGTTATATACCCAGTGCAAATATTTCTTTATGCCAGACACCTGTCATGCCTTTTTTTCAATTATCTTTGGGCTTATTTGTTGATAGAAAGCTTATGGAATGATAGTATGGCCATTTCATTTCATTATTAGTGTTAGTGTGGATTAGGCCTAAGAAGTACTAATTACAGCTGTTTTAACCCCATATTTATGATGGTGGTTATGATCAGTTTTGAAAGTGATCTATTGAGGATGTAGTATTTTAATTAACATATTGCTGGTTCAGTAGATCCACAGTTTTGCATGGCTTCCTTGTCTGCAGTATCAGGTAGATGCATAGCGTTAGTAGATAGGGCCCAAAAATCCCTCAGTAAAAGTGATATTGAAATCATCTTACAGCTGCCCAGAAAGGCTCTGCTTTTGCCTGAAAGATTACAAGCAGTAACTGTTATGGCTGTTATCAAGATCAACACTAAGTTCATTTACCTATTCATTACTACACGTTCCTGGTTATGTAATCACTACAGGATCCATTTCTTCCAACCAATACCAGCCCTTTGCAGCAGGACAAAGCATGCAGGAAGGCTCATAAACTGGCCCAAAACATGCAGCACACAGCAGCACACCAAATTACAGAATTTGCCTCAAAACAGCAATATTAACACAGCAAACACTCATACAACCAAACACACTTGGACACACACTCTCATTCTCACACTCTCGCTCTCTCTCTCTCTCTCACTTGCTGACATAGCCTACATATGTACATAAAAATACTTTCACACTGACAAAAGCTCTTACAAACACATTCAACACATTTTAAACAGCAAACTGAGACAGAAATATGTGTGTGTAGGAGAAGTGCGTGTGGTATGTAGCTGTTGATTGTTCTTATGGTGCTTCTAAAAGTAGAAACGTGGAATTGAACAGAGCATGCTCACACAGAGCTGGACACAAGACACAGAGAGACAGTGCTATTGCTTGGCTAGTGATGACACTGGTTCAACTTTTATTGGTCTTACGTAGCCTCTGTTTAGAATATTATACATAGATATATGACCATCTCCAGTCTGGCTACAACAGATGAAAAGATCTTGCTGAAAGCTTTCTCGTCCATAATGGTTATCTATGACCTACTCCTTGCTTGAATTTCCATCTAAACAGTCTTGGTTGTAATTACGATGGCTGCAGGTGGGTGAGTGTGTACAAGCAGTGTTTCCCTATACTGATTTAAATAGTGTGTAGATGTGACAGGGATCTCACAAGCTGCAGGGGATGGAGGGACTCTTAGTTGCTAATGCTGTCCTAAAAGGCATCTGCATTCTGCTATTAGTGATTAAAGTGGGGCTGGCAGTCAGGTGGTGACTCTGGCATGGCCATCCTCCTGGCTGTGTGTCCACCCTAGCTGCAACAGTGGATAGCCTAGCGTGGGACCGGCCGGATCACCCCCTGCCCTCCCTGAGAATGTTCCAGCTATAGGCCAATCAGGGGGAAAAAATGACAGGAATAACAGACACAAACGGACAGACATACAGACAGGCAAGTGGAGGAGATAACAAGTAAAAAACAAACAAACGACAAAGAAAAAAACAGAAAAAAGGAAAGATTAAGGTTGGCCCCAGGAGGCAGCTGTATGCGAGTCAAAGTGAGATTGAACATAATGCAAGACGGTGCTGAGAGGAAAAAAAAAAAAAAAAACTTATTGCATGTTTAGAAAAGTGGAGTGAGTTGAAGGAATGTAGTTATGTAGCTCTAGAGGTTCAAGATGTCATATCCATTACCTTATTTTCACACTCGCAAGTGACAAGTTTATTTGTGTCAGTTGTAGCCTCTTGTAGGCATGTAGCAACTGCTTCAATGGGAACTATTTGCAGGTAGGAACTAAAGTTGCAATCAGGGAACTGAATAAACGTCAGACCACATGGTCCATAGAAACTCTGGTCCATGGAAACATTTGAGCCAATTGCTTTAATGCATCTACATTCATTTCAGATGTTGCTTGTCTCCTGCTGCTTTTGCTGTAATTGCGCTCCATATTGAGCATGTACAACAGAAAAAGATTGTTGCTTGTCCTAGAATGTTCGCTTGCTAGTGTGAACATAAGGTTAGTATCTAATGGAATTAATGTGGATTAAATATAAAAAACTGAAAATGTTTTTTAACCGAAAAAGTTTTTGTAGTCCAGACATGTTTGAATGGTGTCTGAGTGCAAGGCTATATTGTGTGGAAAAAATTCTAATAGAAGATTTTTTTTATCTGCATTGTGTTCTTAGGCCTTTTCACTGTCTCTCTGTTATGAGTGTGCTCTGGTTCGGTATAATTTTTGAGACACTGAGATGAGCTGTGTTCGCTATGTGTATGCAGAACATTTAATTTTGTGATAGCTTATGAGTGAATATGCATTTATGTGCATGTGAATAGCTACTACGTACCTTTTCTCACTCTGGCACCAGGGTGCGTGGCTCGGCCGGTCATGTTTAGAAGGAAACACGGAGTTTCCCCGCGTGGTTCGCAGGGGCTAAAAATCTGCCCGTCCTCAGGAGAAATGGCCTGGTCTATGTGTGGACAGTCTTCATTGGCCAGCGCTGCCTTAGCCGCCTCACCGTTCAGTTTGGGATCTTCGAACACACAAGCACATGTGAGAGAATACAGGTGCAGGGCTACGCTTGACGGGTTGCATGCCTCATAGCAGGGGTTAGTTAGGAAGAGGAAGTGAATGAAGGGAGTACAGCGCCCTCTGTAGGGTAGGAGGTTATGTTTGAAGGAGGAGGCGAATATAACATGCATTCTATGGTCTTTTTTTACAAGACCCGGTGAACTGCATTGGAATAGCACACTCATTCTTTTGGATAGATCACCGAATGTCCTCAGCATGACGTGCACACATACAAATAGACACTATGGGCCCTAGAAATGTTCCGAGATCTTATGTGATTTGTCTTTATATGCGAGTGAAATAGCTAAAGCGTATTGAATACACATTGCATAGTCATTCTTGGCATGAAAACACACAGCTGCAGGCTGCAATACTCATACTCAGTGATTATTAGAAAGAATAAATATGACTATATACCCAATCAGGACACCGCAATCTTAATATTTAATTTCGATCAGTTAGCCTTACACAGTAAGCCCATTTGCCCAAAATGAAGCACATTTAAAATAGAAGTATACATTTGCATGCTTGTGTCTCATTAGCTTGCAGTAAGCGACGCTGGGTAAGGGCTAAATATAGAGAATCAGAAGACAGTTTCATACTGAAGAGGAATTTATAGAAATGCTGCATGGCAACCAGCCTGTTCACCTGTGCACGCTTTGGCACCGAGAACTCTGACAAATTTATGCCTCATCGATCACAAAAAGCCAAGGAGGCAGAGCACTGCCAAAAAGCTGTTGTAAAGGAGCTGCACATTAATGGCAAAGGTTCCTCCCTACATTTGTTAAGGTCACCCATAAAACAGCTGTAGTCAAGATGCAGCAATCTAAAGGCTATCGATAAATGACCTTTGCAGCCTGTTTGGCAATATTACAGCAAACTTCATTTTGGTCAAGTGATGGAATTAACTTCAACCTCTGGCAATGTTACTCTTGTTGTTGAACAAACAGCTACAAAATATAGTCTTGATTATGCCTTATTAAATATGGCATCCATTCAGCAGGAACTCTCTAGTGTCTGTCCTCAGTGCAGGGTATTTTTCATGTTTCACCTGCTCAGAATCCCTCAACAGTGTTGAATCTCTCTCTCTCACACACACAGTTCTGTACATATGTGTATAAATAGCTAGGCACACACACACACACACACCACCCCAAGGAAGTGCTGGGATGTGACGCAAAGCTCCCGGGATGAAGACATGAGGTGGAAAGAGGGGAGTGGGCTGTGAGTCATCTTTAGAATAGCTCCACACACACAATTAAGGCATTCCTCTCGCTCGTTTATTGTTTCTGTCGCTTATCTGCACTTCCTGTGCCCTCCTCTGTCTTAAAATAGACATTTGTTACAAAAATGTGCGGATACTGAGCTGCATGGCATAGCACGCACAAATATGTGCATGTGTAATGGCATGTTTTCGTTTCTTGTGAAACATTATATATGCAGCAAATGTGTGTGGGCATGTGGGTGAAGATTGTGTGTGTGTGTGTGAGAGAGAGAGAGAGAGAGAGAGGTCATATAACATTAGTTGAACACTGCTGTTTAAATCTAACTTAATGCAACATTAAATATAAACAATTACTCAGGTTTAAGAATCTGGCATGATTTCAAGCCTGTATGTGTAATATAATGTATTATGCTCAGTACTGCTACGTTAATATTATGAAACCATTATGGTTAAACCTTTTAGCATGCAGTCATAGTTCATTCATTATACACATTACTATCATATCTGTGTACATTTCTTTGCACAGTGAACCATTCTGGCTATATACTGGTCGGCACTATATTATGCATCTGTCCTAAAGAGTATTGTATTGTCTGTCTGCACTGTCTTCTGTCTTTTGTCTGTTTGCACTGTGATGCACACTATGCACTTTGTGTGTGCTAGGTTAACTTAATTTTAAGTCCTTAATTCTGTGCCGTTTTATGTAGCACCTTGGTCCTGGAGGAACGTTGTTTCATTTCACTATGTACGGTCAAAATGATAAAACTCTCATTGACTTGACGTAGAAACACACATTAAAAGATCTCAGGTCCATTCGTGATTCCTACAAGTCTTTTGAGTCATTTTGTAATCATGTCATGTCAGAAAAAAGTCCTGCTCTTTTAAGTATGCATAACGTATGGTTCTGTCAATTGTACCTTTGTGTAACTTGTAATTCAATTCATTTGCTTTGTCTTCTCACTCATTACTGATTTTGGATATGGAAGTAAAGCTGGCTTTAAAATAATCAACTTCACTGCACACAAAAACTCGGAGGGACAGTGACAGCACTATGAGTCAACACTCTGGGATAGAAAGAAATCAGCCCCAGCATCGAATTCATACTACGCTGTGTATATTTACTTTGTCACTGGTAGTGCTGTTGTGCTTTACTCCTCAAAAGTGAAAATGAATCCACTATATAAAGCAACAAGATTCAGGTCAGAAACAAGAAACAGGTCTGCACCTTTTTTCTATATATTCTTTTCCTTTATAAAGGTCGTAGACCTGTTAGCCCATTTATACCAGCCAGCCCTGGATTTTATGAATAAACATATAAAGATCCAGAGCTTGTAGTCCCACTGCACCACCAAGACTGTGTTATTTACATATAAAAGCAGGGTAACTAAAGCAAGGCCATGGCAGAGAGCAGTCGTACTGGGGCTCTGATGGGACTGCCCTACTTCCACTCCACTATTTCTGCTCTGAGATGGCACACAGCAGTACATTTACAACACAAATCTCTAAATCAACCTCAATTAAGCCTTCTAGAGCATTGTTAATTGGTGGATCACAGCTTTGACAGATTTCAGCTGTTAACTATAGCTAAATAGTAACAGTTTTTATCCTATATTAACCAACATAAATCAACATAAAACGTAGCTCATGTTAAACAATAGCACATCTCTTCCTAATCCAGTCATGTTTGCTTGATTTCATGTGTTTAATCAGATGTTCCTGGAATCTAATCAGCTAGCGGCTGTGTCTTTTACTTAACTGGAATGAAAGACTGCATCCACTTGTACCATTGCAGATAATATTTAAGACTCCTGTCTTTCACATAATTGAACCAGGTGGTACAATTTTTTATTTGTAATTTTTTATTCTCTTTATTCCTCTGTATGCATGGCACACATTCAGTTGGGGTCCCAAATTTCCCAGTCAGAGGTTGATGTGAATTCCCAGTGGGAATGTGCTGCATGCTGTTAGTCCAGTGTATGGATGCCACACATATACCGTATACCATAGGTTTTGATGTCAATAAAGGACATCTGTCAGTCTGACAACACTGGTGTCAGACTGAAAAACGGTTTCTGGTAGGTGTAAATAATTAGTGCATCCTATCTAGGGTGTCCATGAATTTGAACAGTGCAGTGGCATGTTACAGATGTAAAGAACTAACTACAGGAATGAAAGCACTGTCTTAACTAATCTCCATCAATCTGAGCGTGTGTGTGTGTGTGTATGTGTGTGTATGTGTGTGCGTGCACTGAATGGGAGAGCTTGTAGCAGAAAGGTGAGCTATTTACCAGCAGGGTTCCTGTTTGTGCATGTGTGTAAACCACTACTTGTGCATCAACCTTGGAGGAAAAAAAAAAAAAAAGAATGTATGTTCATGCAATGCAAGTCCATGCTGGCTTTGCATCTGCTGTGTGTTTTCCTGTTTGGTGCCAGTCTGACAAATGCCATCTGTCCATCTTTGCTATTTCTCATGGTATTATGCCCAGAGTCAAGCAGCTCGAACTGATTAACCAGGCGTGTCTGCCTTATGTGTCTACACACAGATCATGAAGGCAATGCTAGAAAAAGCAACCAATGAAACTGCACAAGCAAATGAGGCTTCAAAGATGCTACATTACAAATATCTCTGCTAGTTTGTGTGTGTGTGTGTGAGTGTGTGTGTGTGTGTGTGTGTGTGTGTGTGTGTGTGTGCTTTCTGCAGGAGTTGTTCAAGTTGAGCTGAATGACTGCGGCGTGATGCAGAGCCCGATTCCTATTTTGTGGTTGCTCAGACACTGTCGCCATGGTAACATGCTCCAGTGCCATATTAAAAAAAAAAAAAAACAGTGGTGGTGGTGGAAGGCAATAAACAAGACATCAAATGAAAAAGGAGGGTGAGCGGAAAAACAGTGAAAACTATACCATTTTTGAATAGAACTTCTGAGTCAGCAGTCTGAGATAATACAATAATTTTAATATTATATTAATTTTGGAAATAATTACTGAAGTCCAAAGCATTTATACTGTACTGTTTGACCAGAATGGTTGGCTATAAGTAAACAGATAAACAATACTGGATCATTTCTATGCTGCTGTAATGTGATTCTCTCTCTCTCTCTCTCTCTCTCTCACACACACACACACACACACACAGTTATGACTCATTGCTATCCCTGCACCCTTTTCTAATAGTGGCATCCTTATTCATTGAGTACAGCACCTGTCACAGGTCCCCTTCATCACAGCTATAATAATACAACAATCTTCCACGATGCCGTATATTCCAAAAACCTAAAACCATATCGTTCCAAACTATTAAAGAAAAAAAACACTGCAACATGTTCATTGCCAGCAATTGTATTCTAGAGTAAGCGGTAATATATAAATAACCACCAGCAAGCTTCAGTTACCTGCAAAGATGTTCACTGGCTGACAGACAAAATGTAGGTCCGTGCAGTGGTTCGAAATAGTTTCAAGTGCAGTTTTTTTACACCTACGTGGGTGAGACTGCGAATGTGAAAATAAGCCTCACCATTTATAGTACTAATAAGTGAAATATCAATGTGGCAGCGTGAAAAGTTTTATTTAAAATGCTCCACTCCACTCACTTAGAAATCCTAACACAGGTATAATGCTAACGTATCTATCCAGTTCGACTATTCTCCTTAGCAAACATATCATAGTAGTAGCTGTTTTCTTAAACAACTGGCATTAAATTCCTCCTGGATTGCAGCTGTGTATACTGCAATATATAAGAACAAGAGTGTGTGTATTTACAGATTGGTGTGTATCTAAGAGAGATGGCATCGTTGAGCACAGGTGTACCATTGTGTGTGTGTGTTTGTGTACAGTACATCCGTCTATATATGTGAAGCATTATGCATAATCTCTTCCTGAATACACAGAAGAAGGGCCACTCTCAATTACACACTAATGAAACAATTCTATCTTTCTTTCTCTCTGTCTCTTACTATCTTTCTCCCTCTTTTGAAAGTGGACAGTCTCTAAGTACTTCCAGTGGAAGCACTTATCTGCTCTTACTCTCATTTCAGGCTACTTACTCATGTCAGGGGGCAGAATTTTCATACTGATCAGTATCTTTCTCACTAGGATTCAGAGAAGAGTAGTAGTGACTGCCTGGCATTAACACTTTGTGGAATAAAGGAGAATTAATTAACAGTCTGTGAACTATACAGGTAGTAGGTTGACACGTTTGGTACTAAATTTGTACTAAAGAGTTTGTTTCAACATGTTTCCCTGTACAGAGAAGATAAGTACATTTACGCTTACTCTAAATTCACTTACAAAACATTTATGCATAGTACAAATCGATCTTTTTTAAGTAATGCGAGTGCATTTTTTTGTTTCATGTTTGTCTCATCTAAAAATGTCTATTTATGTTTATTGTGGAGTTGTTGAATCTGCATTATATGATGGCGCATTTTACATCTGCCTTGGCTATAATAATAATAATAATAAGTGAGTTTGGATTAAACAAATTTAACAAGTTCTTTTCTCAGTATAGGGAAAAAAATTTCTGTATGTGATAACACATTCTGTATGCTACAATTGGTAAAAATACATAGAAATTAAGCTTCAAATAACACTGGAGTGTTGTTCTGGTTATATAAAACACCACAAATTATCCTCTACTAGTTAATTATAAAATGTAAAGTTTGCTACCTAAAGTATATGTGTGTATACATGTATATAGTACTATATAAAGTTACAGCTTCATCAGTCTATGTGCAACTACAAACTACACATCAATAACACTTAATATTCTTATTGACTCCATTATATGATCTACATAAATATGTATAGTCCTATGTCAATACAAACACATTAAGGACCTAAGAGTTAGATCGGTATAACACGGGTTCATTATGGAGCCGAATGAGCATGCTATGAATTTTTCTTTTTTTTTCTATAAAAATGCAGTTCACCTTGATATGTTCCAGAGTAGGAAAGCATCCAGCGTTAGAAAAGTATGTGGTGTAGAGCGAGACTTTTGATGGCACTGTGTGTGTATGTGTGTGCAACAGAATGGGAAAAAATGCTGAATGGGTTTTTTTTAATGCCTCTGGAGGTTGATATGCTGAAGTTGCTTGCTTGTCTGGAAAGTGAGAAATGTTGCATTCAGGAGTCAAGCTGAGAGAACAGTAAAGAAGTCAGTGGGGCAGAAGGGAAGGAAACAGAGGGTTGAGTCTCATTCTCAGGCTAGGAGTATTTAGTCTCTTTTCGTGCATTCAGATGGTCATGCCACTGAAGGGTTTCCTACCTGCTCGGTTCATTTCTAAAACCTCGTCCTGGGCAGCCAGCGGGCATGTGTCACTCTGTGTGCTGTGGTGGGGCGAGTTCGTGCCTGACTTACAGAAATTTGGAGAGCCCAGCTGTGGGGCACGTGGGATGTGCTTGTTCTTTTTCTTTGGTAGTTTTTGCTTCGCCATAGCCAGCGAGTAGTACATCCCAAAGTTATTGACGATGACCGGGACGGGCATGGCAATGGTGAGCACGCCAGCCAGGGCACACAACGCACCCACCAGCATGCCCGACCACGTCTGTGGGTACATGTCTCCGTAACCCAGAGTAGTCATAGTGACCACGGCCCACCAAAACCCGATGGGGATGTTCTTGAAGTGTGTATGCTCGCTGGCACGGGGGTCATTAGGCTGGGCCCCAATGCGCTCAGCGTAGTATATCATAGTGGCAAAGATGAGCACTCCAAGGGCAAGGAAGATGATGAGAAGGAGGAACTCATTTGTGCTGGCCCGGAGTGTATGCCCAAGCACACGTAGGCCAACAAAGTGGCGTGTCAGTTTAAAGATTCGTAGGATGCGCACAAATCGGACCACACGCAAAAACCCGAGCACATCTTTAGCCTCTTTGGAGGACAGGCCGCTCAGACCCACCTCTAAGTAGAAAGGCAGGATGGCCACAAAATCGATAATGTTGAGGGCGTTCTTGATGAACTTTTTTTTGTCGGGACAGAAGGTGATGCGCATGAGGAATTCGAAGGTAAACCATACCACGCACACGCCCTCGATGTAAGTGAGATAGACTTCGGTCTCAGTCTCCTGGTAGACACGTGTGATGTTGTTATCCTGTGGATCAATGTCCGTGCGGTTGATGATGGGGTTGAAGGCCTCGTGTGTCTCCAGGCAGAACGTGGTTATAGAAACCAGGATGAAGAACAGAGAGGCGAACGCCACCCACTGGAGGAGAGAGAGAGAGAGAGAGAGCAAGAGAAAGAGAGAGCAAGACAAAGGGAGAAAAGGGAAAAACACAAAATATAACTTTACATATATATAATATATATAACTAAAGATAAATATTTTCTTACTATTTTCTAGTATAAAAACTGCAGTGATAAGGTTTAGTGGCACTGGTCTAGAAGTGGGAACATGAGATCAAGATCATTTTATTGCACAGGTAATAAATTATATTTCTGAGTGGTAGTTAGACTCTATTGGCATCTCATTGATTTACCTTATAATTCACCAGTCAATGTTATATATAGATGCATAGGTATAAGGTCATTACATAGCCATAAGTATGTGAACACCTGTTCATAATAATAAAGTTCATCCCCCATTGTGTCTGTAACATTTGTCCTTTAGGATGGATTTCCACTTGCCCTTTTGGGGAATTTCTGCTCTTTCATCCAAAAGAACATTAGTGTGGATGTCAGTAGGCAGCTCAATTCACTCCAGGCTGAGGTCAGGGCTCTGTGCAGACCAATCAAGTTCTTGACACTAACCCTGGCAAACTATATTGTTATGGAGTTCACCTTGTGCACTGGGCATTGTTATGTTGGAATAAGTTTGGGCCTCTTAGTTCTAGTGAAGGGAAAATGTAATGTTAGACATACTGTAGTATAATTGTGGACTTTCAACTTTGTGGCAACAGTTTAGGGAAGACCCATGTATAGATGTAATGATCAGGTGTCCACTTTTGGCCCTATAGTATATATACAAAAATATTTTTTCAGTGAAAGATGGGTTAGTGGGTTGATATGAGACGCAATTCCATGCTCAATGGATGGAACATGTTAATTCCTTTGCAGTTTTATTCAATAAGTAAAATTGATGTCAGATAAAGAATGAATCAGGTATTCAGACTATCCAAAGTCCATTAATAATTCTTAGCTACGAAAAGGTGAAAATGTACAGAAGGATGGTGCCTTTAATAGAGCACCATTTTAACTTGTATCATATAACTTGTACAGCTGAAACAGCTCTGATAGAGTGGATTTGATCTCCCACACTACCCATGTGGTCAGATTTCCAAACAGAAAGAGAAAGCACATTTAAAAACTTCAAAATTTACAAGAATTAAAAACAATTTTTTGCCCAGTAGGCTCATACCCTTCCCAGTTCCCATCCTCCAGCTCACCAGTACACAATACTCTACAAACAGAAGCCCAACAGTGTTCTGGCTTGTCTTTTAACAGACTTGCAGTGATAACCGATTTGTTATGAGTAAAAAGTCAAGTGCCAGTATAGTGCTCGAAAGGGTTACGGGTGATTTTGTTGCATTTATCTGAATTAATCTTTGAGTCCGGGGTATGAGAAAATATTTGTTACTTTAACAAGGGTAAAACAGATCAAGAAACTAAACTACACTGGCCAGTGTGCATCATACCACAGTGCAAACTAAATATAAATGAAACAGTAAAGCAGGGGCTGAATCAGGATGAATCAGGGATTCCATAATTGTGTCATTTTATCATATTAATATTACTCATTATATTATTATATATTATTTTATTATATTAATATTACTTATTTCAAAAAGATATATTTTAATTGTGTCCCTAAGGTTCACTCAACCCCTGAATATCATTCCAAGAAAGAATAAAATAAAAGGTTCACTCAACCCCTGAATATCATTCCAAGAAAGAATAAAATTCTAACATTCTTCCTTTACTCAGTTTTCAGTGAAATTGTGATATTGACACATAAAGTCACTTTAAAATACAAATGTCTCCAAATTATTGATTGAAAGTAAATCATTAAAAACAACTGATGCATTTCCTGCTAATTATCTGTTAACCACATTGTGTTTTTGGAGCACATTCTGTGCTAAAGACCCAACACTGTTATCATTTAGCTGCAAGGGGGGGGGGGGGGGGGGCTGGGTTTATTTATGTTATTTTATTTTATTTTATTTTATTTTATTATTTTTGATGAAGTAGAAGCTACAAGATGCCCCATATTTAGATTACATGATCAGTCAACATTTTGCAGCTCTGCTGTGAATACACACAGGACTGGACACATTAGTTATTGATTTACAACTCTTTCTCTGATCTCCTGAGATTCTCACAGAAACATACATCACCTAACAGTGATATATTGCTACTGCTGATATTCCTAGTTGTGTTGAAGAATAAATGCATCCATTGTCTAATGGGATCCTTACTTAGCATCTGCATTCTAGCGTGATCTCTTAAACAGTAGACAATAATATAAAATTAAATATGTCAACCTATTTGGAACACACGTACGAAACAGAGTTATTACATTTACAATTAGATATTCAAATGCATTAATATTTGAACACAATATCTGATAATGGTTCTAAATATGTTTCTAAATATAAGTCCCAGAACCAGAGACTGGCGTCTATAATCATGATTGGGGCTGAATGCTTTTTGATGAGAGATATGAAATAGCTCTATAATCACGCCATCTGTAGCAGCCTTCAGCACTCAGGATCCTTGAGACATCACTAGCGCTTTCTCTTTGTCTGTTATTCTGTCTCTCGCTAACTGGTCTTAATTGAAGTCTGGAATGCCCACTCAATTTCATTCAAATCAGTGAAATGTATCCCTGCTGACAAATTCAGCTTGGTCTGACAAGCTACCAGCTACAGTCTTCGATAGCCAAACTAGTAGAGATTTTCTAGTTGTTGTGCTATTTAATTAAAACAACTTGTCTACAGCTTTAATTCAGATATTCTTTCCTTTCTACAAGCCCAGCTTGTTTCGAGGGTGTGAAGAAATGTCTTCTTAATGTTATCTTTAAATCCGGAATCTACACCCAACGTTACTCCTATAAGCCTCAGCCCACAACATCATCACCTTCATGACCTCCATCAAGTACCCGCTCCAAGGAACCTGATTACTAATGACACACACCAATAACAAAACCTAGCCGCTCGACATCACTTTCTGAAGTCTTGTACCAGCATTGTGTTTGTAATGAGACCTTTTATCCACTTGTCTTGCTCAGCGTCTAGCAAATTTGGTTTTGTCTGCTTTACACCTGCTTGATTGCTTCCCTGTTAGTCTGATTAGCTACCAGCTGCTAAAATGCAAGTCTTACTGATCAAGCTAGTAGACCATTTTGTCAGATAGTGTTTTGTTGGTTGAAAGAAATCTGCAGAATTACTGCTACTAATGCTACATCACAGACAAGTATTTCTTAAGAAAATAACACAACAGTAAGGCAATCTCCGAGATAGAAAATCTCAAGCATTTAGTGAAGCATTATGGAAAAAATATCTGGTCCAGTTTGACCAGCTTGGCATATGTTTTGGCAGCTCATGAGACCAAGCTTCTGAGTTTTGCTTAGCTGTTTGGTTTGCCTGCTACCATGGAAACCTGCACTTGCATTCATTTGTCTGCTGCATGAAAACAAGACTGGCATAAACACATACGGCCATCATAGATGTCGTATACTGCGATTTGTCATTGTGATGCTTTACAGCCATTAATAAAAAAAGGTTTTGTTGCCTTTACCAGTAGTTGTCACGATAGCAGTTAAAGTGACTGATGCCATGTTGCTTATTGCCGCTCGTCATTTTTTCTTATAGTCTTCTAGTTATCATATGTTTTATGACGCATCATAAAAAATGTACTTCATGTAAACCTTCATTTTTTGAAATGCTTTCAAAATTTACCCCATAGTCTAAGCTGTCACGAAATGAAACGTTATGACAGCTATGATGATAATTACCCGCCATGGTAACCCACACTGCAACAGAACACAGGACACAATCTGTCAGAGCAAGATATGGCATCTGTTATAACATATGAAACGGCATGCAATTAAAGTATCCCCATGTTTTGTGTTGTTTTTTTTTTAAAAGCAGCTTTCAGTATCACAAATCTGGAGGCATCGTTCTCACAATCAATTGATAATTCAGAAAAAAAAAAAACAAGCCTACAGGCTTTCTTTGAATGGCAGTTGCCCATTTTATATAACAACTACAGATATTTACAGGAAGCAAGTAAAACTAGTGGCCTCAGTTTGATCACATATGCATAATATTCACATGAATCATGAATTTCTGTAGCAATATCTTGCCCATTGCACAAGATGACATTTTTCTCTGCTCCATCAGAACTCTCATATATATCTAACTTAAATATTATTTACGGTATATTTCCACATTTTTTTTTTCATTCTACATTTCATTCTTTTTCCTTTTTTTCTTAGTGTGTCCTTGCTTGCTTTACAGGTGAAGAGAGTACAGGCCTTGTGCAAACCTCCTACACTGAGTCCCACGCATGGAAACTTACAGCAAGACAAACCACTACATACTGCTCCAACCTCTCAGGCTAAACTAAGTGCAGCAAGACCACAGATCATCCATCACCACCTCCCTGACTACACTATACAGGCTCCAACAGTACCAGTCATGCATTTTAGTTATGGTTATAGTCTAAAATGGACCAAAAGCAAAACGATAACATGCATTCTATTTTACTGACATGTAACTGATATGTATGTAGCTCTGAAAGCTCTTCATCAATTGTTTTCTCCTCTCATTATGCACTAAGCGGGGTTGGCAGGTCTCGGCAAAATAGCCCGGCCTCACTACATTCCAAAAATCACACCAAAAGACCTGAATCTGTCCTAAAGATTTCAGACATTGGAAAACAGAGCTTCATTTTTCTTGTGTTAGTCTTTGCGTGGGAAACAAGGTCAGTATAGTGTACACATATTTCTGATTTATACAAACTGCAGTACACCTTTTTATCATTGCCTGGTATGGCCATTATATGCACCACATAATCCCAATCTTTCCTATATATAACCTTCCTGATGGTATATCAGGAAAAAAAATGAAATAAAATGAACTTGCTACTCATGATGTGACAATATAGTTTAGCCATCCAACACAAAAAGACTTCTTTCCACTTGTAGAGAAATGGCTCTGTATATTATAGAAGGTCTCAGTGCACTTATACTTTCTCTTTGTTTGCCATAGTCTATGTTTGTGAAAAAATAATTGGATTTACTTTTAATTATTTGTTTTTAAAAGCAAGACTGATATGCGTTTTCTACTCAATAATGCATTAAGAAAAAGACCTGCCAGATGTGCACATATGAGCAAATGTTATTATACAATCAAAGAACTTTTGGTAACACAGTTGTACTAGCAACTCTACCTTGGACTTTCCACAGTGACTCAGGAGCGCAAAGAACAATTTTGCTGCTGTTATATTTCTGACTGTTAAATTTTTAATGATCATTTTTTGCATACTTTAAAGGATACTTTATGAATCATCTAGGTCTCTCCCACATCATTATCTTTAAATGACTCAGATAATAATTAATAAAAACTACATTCAGGACAGTATTTTTCTACCTCCTACTTCCTGTCACAAGGTGTTTGTGCAACTGTGTAAAGCATACTTATACGATAATCTAAAGACCTGTACAGATATAAAAAGCTCCCAAATAGCTTTTAAATGACCCGAGAGAGTCAGAGGTTAGTGAATAATTTATTTTAAAGAATGCAGGATAAAGTATGGTAATGCAACATTAATATATATATATATATATATATATATACTGTACATGCAGCTTGAAAATGAACTTTTAAACTACCCTCCTGAATTGTATTGATTGCAATTTGCAAGCTATAGATGGATGACACACTTTATATCAGAAATAACCAATATTTTTTGCCTTTTAGAGTTTAGTATAGAACTACAAGTTTCAATCTACATACAAAATGTTCAGCACCTGAATTCATTTCAGTATTCTGGACAGAAGAATCCCATTCCACGTGTTATTGGATCCCCTGGACCACCAGTCAAGCTCAAGCAGTTCAATTTATTTACTGTGGAAGTCGTAATTTACTTAGATTTTATTCATGTTTTGTTCAAGAAGGGATTTCTTTGTTCAAGAGTCCTAGTCATGCTGTGATTCAGTTCAATTCAAGTCTGAGTCATAAGTCAAAGTCCGTAACTCTGCATCGAAGAATTACAAAGAGTTCCTGATGAATACAGAAAATACAGTCAAGACTAGCGGCATCAAAATGATCTGATTAACATGAAAGATGATGAAATACCAAATGTGTTTAATTAACTGCCAAATCCATTTTCACTCCCAAATGCACGGTTTAGCAACGCTGATACATCATAAATTTGTGGCAATTAGAAGAAAATAATTTTCAGTATTGCTCCATTAGAAACGAAATACAGTGCAGTACACTACTCTACAGAATGATCATTTTCATAGTAGGGTATGGTGCATCTTATCAAGACCTTTTAATCACCAACCAGGGTTACAAAGATGACCTAACTACTGGAATGAAAGGGGTTATTGAATTCTGAGATCTGTTTCACGTTGATCCCGATGAACATGTTCATTGTAATTGAACAAAAAAACAAAACCTAATGCATTTATGGATTTTTTTTTTTTTCCACAAGCAGACATTTCAGATGATTAGCATTGCGCTCCTTCTATAATTCCAACCACTTAAGATAAGCAGACGTTCAACTGCATTAAAGCATTAGTAAATCAAACATTAATATCTTAGTATAGTGATCAATGGTAGTGACACACGTACCTGCATTAACACAGCGCAGAATGTACGGGTATAATAAATGTGATGGGTTCAAATGGCTTCCTGTGTGTTAGTACTAAAACCATAATTGCATGCTGCACGCTGGAGGGAGGGTGCAAGATTGCAATATAAGAGAATCGGCTCTTTTCAAAATGGTCCCTACAGAGCAAAAATAGCTGAGTGGTCACTAGTGTTAGAGTTAACTGGTTTCTGTTCTTAAGTATTTCTATTAAATTGCAAAAACTGCAGAGAGAGAGAGAGAGAGAGAGAAAGAGAGAGGGGGAGACAGAATGGAGAGGGAAAAAGAGAGAGAAAGGGAAGAGCCTTGATCAAGTATCTCAAAAATAGCATGGCAGCCTCCCCCTCCCCCTTACATCACCTCTCTCTGTCTCTACCTCTTTCTCTTGTTCTACCTAGGAAGCATCCTGAAGATAAAAGCCTGTCACGTTCTCTTATGTAACCCAGTGCTGCCTTGCACCCACATTCCAGATCCTGTCTGCTTTTCTGTGTGTTTTAGAGTGACTGAAAGGAGCCTGACAGCATCAAAGCACCAAGGCTGTGAACACTACTGACCACGCCCCGACAAGGTGGACTTTTGACGTCTGACCTTTAAGGCATGACCTTCAACATTTATACTCCATCAGCCTGACTCAATGGGGATCCACCAAACATAAGCCAATGTCCGTGGGCTAAAGGGTCAGCCACTTGAGACCACTGGTGCCCTTTTATAAATGTCAAAGTTCATGATTTTCATGAGAATGGGGTGAGTGAGTTAGATTGATAGGGTGTTGAGAGTGCATTCATTGCTAACTGCATGAGAATTAAATACTGCTTACCGCAGGACAACAGAAAATTCTCTGTTCATGGCTTATATTTGCTCAGAATAACAGAGAAGATATCTTAACATATATCTGTAAAGTTGTAAGCACTCCTGTTCTTGTCATACCCTCTTATATATGCATGTGTGTGGAGAGTTTAAACCACAGGGAAACTAGAACAGAGCCAACCCTCTCCAAAATGGCCTATATTTTTTCAAAGTCTGTGTGTGCATCTAAATTATTCAACATTCTTTAACAGGTAAACTCACTAAAAGCCATTGTTCAACTGGATGCTTCCAGGTGCACTTTACATATGATTATTTGAATGCCTTGGACTGAATCTACACATCCAAATCGCATTAGTTAGGAACAGGACTTGGCATAGAGAGTAGTCTCAAAACATGTAGTAGGATTGTAGCTGTGATGAATGCTGTATATGCGAGGAGGTACAAAGGAAAAACATCTACAGCGTCAATATCTGTGGTTACTGTGGCCTGAAAATGTTACCACAGGCAGTCTAGATGCACCCTATAAGCATATTATATTCAGGAACATTTGCTTTGCTTGGCTTCGATTACTTTGACTCCTTTGCTTAGGAGAAACATACAATTTGTTAAGGCTCCTCTGTTTATACTACTGCTTTATACTGATTTATACTATAATACTACTATACTGCACTGCTTGTGTGTGTGTGTGTGTGTGTGTTTGTGGACGGTACTTAATTCAAGATAAAAAATACACTTGTGGGCAAACCTGACATCCTGGCATCCATGAAGGATCTTTATGGCTGCCAGTGGGGGAGATGTGAAAATCATGTTGTTCAAGTCACAGCATGAGTTGTCCACGCTACACAGCTACAAGCTCAACACTGTGTTTTTTCCACCACGCAATTATGGCAGAATCAGTAGCTGTTCATGAACCGATTAGGTTCTGGACATTTCCAAGCTTGCTGGTTGTTTGAACACTGCTCTTGATTACAGGGATTTGACTAGTCTGGGAAATCCTTCTCAAATGAAGGGTAACCTGAAGCTAAAACCAGTTAGAACAAATAAGCATTGAGGGAGCATTTTTAGCTAGATCATAACATAGATAATTCTTTCATTCATTCACATTCAGCAAGAGCTTTAGTCTGGTCTGGTCCTAGTGGAATCTGAGTCTAATCCAAGATCACTGGGCATGATGTGGGAATACACCCTGATAGGATGCCAGTCCATCTCAGAACATGCACACACACACATATTGGCAACATTAAAATAGACAATCCACAGGTATGTTTAGGGGACAAGATCAAACCTACAGTATGAGAAGGCAACACTACCAACACAGGCAATGGCACTTGTAAAATTATACCTATAGACTTCACTAACCTTATCGTTATCATTACACATAGCATGCTAGCTACATGACTTGGCTAATGCCAGAAATTAGAATTGAAACAACAACAACAACAACAACATTCTTGTATGCTGAAATGCTTTCAGGACACAAAGTAGGCAGTGCATTACATAGCCACTACTTTTGACAGTCCAGAGAGAAAATATTTCTCCACTATGCCTCAATACGCCTCGTCTCCGCTGAGTCATTGTTTTCCTCTACACATACTGTAGCTGTCAATTTTTTTGATTTGGTGAAACAGTGTGACCTTATTAATGTCTGCTTCATATTTAGGATAAACAGTAGTGCTATGTGAGTGAACTTCAGGGTTCAAGGTCTTTATCATTTCTTCTACATCATACTGTACTGCAGATGGGCTTACTTATTCTTCTTGTATTTTTTTTTGGAATGTGCACAGCACCTACACACATCCAGTATTGGCACACCTAATATACTAGACAATTCCATATTCAGAAATGAGAATATGTGATGGATAATGACGAACCAAGGAAGGTAAAGAATTTCTAGTAAAAAAAACAAAAATTAATTGAAGTATAGATAGATAGATAGATAGATAGATAGATAGATAGATAGATAGATAGATAGATAGATAGATAGATAGATAGATATGGTATTTTTATTGAAACTAAAAATTTCTACAAATTAGGTTTCATTTAATTAATTATACATTAAATTTACTAAAAACAAAAAATATTTTGATGTTTATTCATTAATATTTCTATACACAGTATCATGAACTGGCACAAAACTTAATTTAATGCTGTATAAAATCTAATATAAATCCAATAATTTACACTGTTTTGGGATATGTGTCTGAAATATACTTAGGACTGTATATGAACATGTAAAATTTTCTGAATGCAGGTTAGGTAGAAATTTTAAATAGCACTTATTTTAAAATGTATTATTTCGTATACAGTATTTATTTAAGTCATGAGTAGATAAAACTGTGAAAGTGAAATCTACATATTGTGTATATATATATATATATATATATATATATATATATATATATATATATATATATATATATAAACTAATCCAAAACCATTTTAAATCTAAATTATTTTAAAATCTGACCAGAAACAGGCACTTCTCTAAACATCATAAATGAGACCTGTGGCAGGTCCATGGCAATGTGGGACACCACTATCACATGATCTTGGCTTTAATGCCCAATGCCCCAGAGATCTGGCACAGACCTGCGTGGACCAGTTGCTTTGTCCATGTGCAACACCTCCACACCCACTGTTGATCAGCAGGGACCTTTCTGCCACCCTCACCTCCTCCACCACCACCGATATTGTGGCATGTGCGTCATCTTACAGTGTTCTATTGCTATATTTGGGAGCTAAATAATTCTAGGTCTATGCTTAATCCTAACCCTTAACCCTTAATTACAACACTCTTCATCATGGGGGCTCCACAAAAACATCAGCATGTCCTTACACACAATGTTCCTAGATGGATGTTTCCCTACTAATCACTATAGACCTCTGACATCAAGGGATCCAAACAGCCACATGACAAATCACAAGGTGCTGTCCCAAATGGTAACACCACGGGAGATGCTCTTCCAAAGGTCCCTACAATACACTGGGTAATTAATACACAAACCCAGCCACTTTGTGAGCCTGTTTAACTTAGAAAAGCAGCTGGATTTGATCCAAAATAACTAGTTAATTATTTCATTTTTATTTTTGCTCATTTCTGAATTGTGACACTGTCGTCTAAACAAGCATTTATATTTATAACTCTTTTTTATCACGCTCATAGTGGATTATTAATGAGTAATGAGTAACATCACACAAGGCAAAGTAAAACTGAACTCACATTAAGCCCAAGGAGCTTGAAACCTAACCTAATTTTGCTAACAAAAAAAATAAGGTTCACATTGTACAAACCCCCACAACTGCCATCAGAAATCATAACTATGTCAAACGTTAAATAATGCCATGTATACCTCTCACCAATCTGTTAAAATCTGGTAGTCTAGCATCCCATGACAGCCAAATATAATGAGAGAGAGAATCTTTAGACAAAAGTGTACTCCTCAGCTGCTCTGAAGTCAGTTGAGAGTCAGCTCTGCTAATTGGGTAGTCTTGGAACACATTTTTCCGCATCACTACATTTTGCCACCACGTAATTGGGACAGCACTGTTCCCTGTGAATTTGACACATGGGAAAAAAAACAACTTTCCCAGCCTACAGAGGTCAGACCATAGCTAGTTATGGCCATGATTGAAAGACTTATTTCAATAGTCTTTCATATTGTGAGAAGAAAGTACTGGACGTCATGTAGAATTACCCTGAAGGATTGCTAGTTTGTTTTATTGCTGATAATGAATCCTTGACATCTCTTTTGAATCAGGGTCATCAATTCTTACTACTTTTACGTTGTACTGTATCCATAGTCTTACTTATCTTGCCCATATATTTTGAATGCACACAGCACCTACACAAATCCAATATCTGCACACCTACAATACAAAAAAAATAAATCTTTTTCACCTCCAGATGTAAAGATCACTGCTGGAAAAAAAAGAATCCTTTTTCTGCATACATGCAGCAATACTCAGATTTAAACAGACCATGCAAAAGTACGTCCTTTTTCGATTATACACTTAATTCATGTATTATTCTGCATTGATCCATACCCTTTTGCTTTTATTTCATGCATTGGTCAAGACAAATATTTGTGCGTGACGTAGCATATTTGCATTTAATTACTTACTAATACCTGTGTGACCGATTGAGGCTGGTATCATGTTACTTCATTTGTTTTCTCTTGGCTATAAGGCCAGAAATGAGTTTCCATGACTACACACACATAGCAAAAAATTCAGTCAAGCTTCTGAATGGTGCATGTTGCATACTCATCATCACACACTAAAGTTTATCTGAAAGATAAATCCAGTCTGTTTTTGTTTTCATAGGGAGATACATGCTGGGAGTGCAGCCTCTTTTCCAGTCCTCTCTGCTTGCTTTCAGCTTTCACAATGTACTTCGTTTTAAGAACCGTGTTTATTCTTCGCTCTTCACATCACTTCCAGTAAAACTGCATCACAGATTCTTTTTAGCATCACAGAATTGGATTATTCCTCTGATTTTTAAAGTCTAAAGACTTTCCCCATGGCTTTTAATCAGTACGTGACAGGGTGTATGTGGTTGTGTTTGCATGTAGAACCAGAAAATAACACTACAAAGCAGCTTAAAGCTTTTCAAGTCACCGTTCCATGGAGATTTCTAGCCCAGTCTAAAGCCAGTCAAGCTTTTCCCCAGGTGATAACCTTTAAACAAAGCCAGGAATCAGTAATCTTAGCCTCTGTGACGCCCCAGTTTGGGTGTCTGACATCATGGCTGTTAGTTGAATTTTGCCAAGGCTATTAACAGCTGCTTTTTCTCCAGAGGCACTGCTCTGGTGCTTTTTAAAGGGATGCCCTGCTCCACTTACTGCTCCGAGGCAGAACTGGGGGAGACGAGGGAGTGAGGTGACATGATTAGGGAGAAACATGGGTCGCTCTGGAAAGCGGATGGGAGTTTGTCTATCCGGCTTTGCGTCTTATAAACTGTGAATCGAGTAAAGGGCAAGGAGAAGGGGGGGGGGCGTAGTGAAATATGGTGTGTAGGTTTATGTAGGCATGCAGGCATGCATAATATAGTTGGTGAGTGGGCTGCAGAACAGAGTAGGTCTTTGTTTGCAATAAATGAATGTGCTTGTGTGATATTATGTGCAGTCAAAACTTTAGTCATCCACAAATGAACTTCATAAAAGAATGGCTGTACATATGAATTTACTCCACCTGTATGCTAATATAACATATCATATACCAGAGATAATGTGGTAAACCTTGTTATGTGTATCTTGCAAACAGTTAATGTGAGTGAAATCATATGCTGGAGTAATGCAACTCCTCCCTATCTTCCTCCAGTAATTAACAGGACCTGGGCTTTGCTCTGCTGCTGCACTCTAATTAATGCTAATCACTCCAACCTCCCTCCAGGGAGGATCTCTGTTCAGTATTCATGGAGTCGAAAAAAATCCCTGATATCCTATGCAAACTTCGTCTTGTGCTGCCACATACATCTCATTAACCACAAAACATGACTAGTTTAGTTATAAGGCATTAAGGACAAATAATTAACTGTAGCCATGCATTATTTCTAGCTGCACCTTCTTTTTCAGTCAGGAACAATGTCTACATGTGATCGCTTGCTCGGAACTAAACCGAGCCTGCTAGTAACAGAAAGCCAGGCACTGCAGACAGCTTAATAATCATGCACAGAGTGAAACAGGCGTAGAAGAAGACAAAAAAGAACGAGGGCAAGAAAGAGAATGGAAATGAGGAAACCAAGCAGATGGTCACAAGATAAACGAGGAAAGAATGTTTGTTGAAAATAAATATGAATCCTGGAACAAAATGTTATACTACTTCAATTTAGGAAAATGTTTAATTGCCTTTTCTCGCTTTAGTCCAATATTAAGAATATTTTAAGCATTGAAATTGATCTCTATTCAAAGCTGTCTTTTAACTAATACTTTATAATGAAATATTAATTATATGATTATGGGTTAGATTTCTTACTAAATCAACACTTAGTCAATCACAAGTTGTAGCCTATAGTTGTTATTAGTCATTTATTATTAGTACAGGTTAATATTTATTAGTATGACTTATTTTTAATTGCAGTGAATCTAAAAGGGGTTTTAAAGCTACATATTTGAGGTTCTATCACTATCAAAATCTGCACTGGACTTGACTATACACCTTTTTCATTATTATTTTTAAATATATTTACCTAGTAAATGTATTTATGATCATCATCTTTGCGCAGTTCGGTTTATTTGTAATTTCTGCAGTGATGGGTCTCCTCCTCTCCAGAGCTTCTCAACCTCCACCGTAGTCGCTATGGCAACAAAGAGCAATCTGATGAGCCTGGGCCTCCTGAACATCCTTCAGTTTTGGCTTCCATTCACATTTTAGTTCCATGTCTTAACTCTCTGTACAGTGTATTTATGTCATAAGCATTTGGTTTCAACATACTCTCTTTCGAACGTCATCTATGTCTATCCTTAAACCGAGTGGGAGTTTTTATGTGTTGTGGATGTTACTAAGACTGGAGACATGGTATTTAATTTTTAACCATGATCCCATTTTTTTGTTTAGAGCAATCTGGCTATTTCATGTGGTCTTAAGAAAAGCTCCACGTGTTAATTGGTCTGTTTACTGGATCTGCTCAGTGGTTGTTTTGAGAGTGACTCTGCTGTTCAGTGAATGATTGAGTGCACACTCTCTAATCCCCACAGGGAAACAACAAGTAAAATGGTCAGAGCTCAAGAAAGTGAGGATCCGCTGAGGACATAGGTGATAATGCGTGAATTGTCACTCTCCACAGGTACAAAAACAGACTCTACCTAGGGGTAGAAATTGTCAGTCCTCTCTACAGCAACATATCGGGTGAAAACAAACACTGAAATATTAAGACATTAATAGAATAAATAGAATAAGATATATAAAAACAGATTGACCATTACCCTTGTATGTAAATTTATGATGGGATGCCGTTCCTGATTTGTCATAACTTCATAATCTCATTATAGTGAACAGCTATATTATTGTTAAAAATGACACTGTAACATACAGTATGTCGGACAAAAGATCTTCATCAGCTGTACAGGCAAAGAGCATCTAAAGTTGTAGGGAAATAAACCAGTAAATGTTTGAATATTTCAGAATGTTTCACGTGAAATAAAGCAGAAACACTGCAAATCTCATTTCATTTTTCATTTCATTTTAGCCATAAGCTAGTTGTTAATGGTTAAACATTTAAAGGTAACTGTCCATAGCTTGGCCTTCTTCTGCAGGTTGTTTTATTATTATTATTTATAACTGGACCCTTGAGTTGAGTCCTATTAATATATACAGATAACAAATTAAGGGTAAAAACAGCATAAAGTGTTTTGGTAAGGTTTAAGGCCATCACAAGTTTTAGCATTGACTATACAAGTCTTTGGAGCTGTACTGGAGTGATAAGTACCATTCTCTCGTTAAGTAATATACCCTAAACTTTTTTAATAATGGTGATGGAAAACACTGTTAGTCCAAAATTTCCACCAGGCATTCAGTTTGGTTGACTGTGAAAGCCAAAGACCATATGATTTACATTATTTTCATCTTTATTTAAGTGTTCAGTTTGCCCTTGTACCCTGTGGATAGGTTGGAAGAGACCACTACCATCAGGGTAGGTATGTTTCATCACAGAATAAAGAAGAACATTGTATTAACTTGCAGTGACGCAAACTTTACTATACAGCTTATTTTAAACACAGTGTATGTGATTAGGATGTCTGTTCCATATTTGCTACTGAAATATGAATGGAGTTAATGAAGTCAGTTGTGGAAGAAGGTGTGAGAGGAGAGTAAACCTCTTCGACAAGACTCAAGACTCAAGACTATACAGACTTACTGCATTTCATAACACGGTTGCATCAGAACATAACAAAAAAAAAAAGGCAGGTGTATGTCACTTTTTATGAATCTACCCAGTCATGAAAAGCCCAAAGCAAAGGGAGCGTCTTGTGGGAGATGGGAGGTGCTGAGTCTTGGAAACATGCCAATCTACTCTCACATGGACAAGTAGGCAGGTGCTGTATATCGACCAGCGCATGAATAGCAAATAGCTTTACAATACTAGAGAGAAAAACTTACTGGTGTAAAGCAACACCTAGAGAAAAGCGTACTGGTGTGTGTAATAGTTCGAAGGCCAATATGGGTCAGGGGACAATATGTGAGAATCAGATTAGACAGAAACTGGAATAGCACTCATGAAACATTGATGAGGGGAGTGTTTGAAATCCACTGGTGTGCAAAAGTGAATTGTGAATGAAGTTGGACTAAATCAGTAGAAAGGATTATTGGATCATTAAACTGGACACCAGATTGTTTAGTTAAAATGGCCTATAATGATATAAATCAAACAAAGCTTTTTAGTAAAATCCGTACGGAAGCATTAATACTGAAGCATCAACAATGACTCATCTAAACTCTTCTGTGATTGACATGTCAGAAATGATAATGCATTTTCTGTGAAAACTAAATGAACACAATGTGCATAACAACTAGTCCAGCTCAGAAGAGAACTCTCTCTCTCTCTCTCTCTCTCTCTCTCTGAATCTATGACAGGCTAGAATTGAAGCCTGATACTACTGAACCATTTCTACATTACACATTAACAATCCATCATTGATTCAACCCATTTTAGGCCATCAAGTGCGAAAAAAAAAGGGGTATCATTAGTATGCATTCATTTCCCTGTAATGCAGGTAGACTGTTAACAAAGATTTGATGACAACTGGATGGCATTTGTTCTCGATGATTGGATTTCCGGTTAATTGACGGCTTTCGGCGAGATGTGAAATGCATGTGGAAGTAAAAATGACTCACTTGCTGCGACCACATTGTCACATGACACAGAACGCGCCGGCGAAGTTTGTCACGTTCTCTGGCACCTCGTGAGAAAGAGCAGCATTAATCAGTTTCATTTGCGCTCTGAACCTGTTGCCATGACAACATATTCCCAAGACTTTCATGAGGGGAAAAAAGCAGCATCTCATCTGCCAAGGACATGAATATATCAGGTGCCTGTGGGACAGCAACATAAACAGCAGCTAGATGAGCACATTATGGCATCTCTCTAGTTTTTTTTTTAGTTTTTTTCCCCAGCGCTAGGAACAATGTAGAAAGGACTACAGAGTTTAGGTTTAAGATAGTAATTCATTCAGTCATATGACTCACATTTGAACTCAGATGCATGCAGAAATACATCAGCCTTTGGTCTCATTCACTGATAATGAGAACTCTAGATCTCATCTGCGCAGCTCTGATTCAAGAGCGGCAGGTTGAAACACACAACAAGGGTGTCGTAACTGTATTTCAATCACAGTAGGCTGTTGTTGCCTGATGTAGGCTATTTTTGCCTTCTGTGTCCAACAAGGGACAAGGCTTTAAATCAGACTAACAATGGCTCTGTAAAAAAAAAAAAAAAACAGTGAGTATGCAGTTTCCATATTTATACAATATGGAAATCTCTCAAAGAAAGTTTGAACTTCAACACAACTTTAAAGAACATTTTCCCAGTATATGAAGGTCTTACAGATGTGGTTTACCAGACAGATTCCTAGTGGTTTACCAGTTGAATTCCCAGCAACAATTTAACCCTAGCCATATTGGAAATGTAACTGTAATGAAAAGGTTTTTATCCACCTCCATCGATCATCTTTATCAAATTTTGACTCATTTTCTCCACCACATTATCCCTCACCATGCTTTCTACACCTAATTCATCAGCCAACATGCCATTACCATCTATTAACGCCATGCATTACTGCATTTCCGACCTCCTATCTGTTTCATAATTTCTGGTAAACACAGCATTGTAATCCTCCATTAGCTGTCTGCAGGAACGTTCTGTGGCTTTTGCTAGACCTTTGTCAGCTAAAATATGCTAATGGTACAGTATTCTGCTTTCATTGCAATGTGGTGGCTCGGTTTTTTAGAGAGGAATTAAAAATTGATGTTGTTGTCCTGCAACTAGACAGCACCAAACTCACACTGTCATACAAAAAAATCTGTATTGAATTCATAGTTATCTGTTATTTTGATAGACTTACAAACTTGAAAAGGTTGTTTTTTAATGGATATTGACTTCCCCCATACAAGATTTGAAGGTTTTTGTAATTAATCTTTTTAATAGTTAAGGTTAATAGGTAGTTAATAGGTGTTTTTTTTAATCTATATTAAAACATACTGACTTTGCCTGGTGTATTCACATTTTTTGGGACTTTCATGATTTCTAATCAGTTTCATAGGTTATTCAAATCAGCTTTCACTGCACACCAACAATATAATCATATCATATATAGTATCTAAACTTTATAATATATAGAAAGTATATTTCATTTGAAATCTCATGCAAATTTCCCATGAGATGAGGTTGCGGTTGTATCTCCAGTGCAAATATCAAATGTTGGCTCTCTTCTTTCTTTCTTTGCTGTGTGAAAGACCATGGAAGAAATGTTGTTATTTATTGTGCATTGAGCTCTTGAGGAGATATTACTTTACGCTGTTCTTTTGCTTACGTTACTGAGAACTAACATCAAACAACATAGCTCGCTTTGTCTTGTAAGAACCCTATAAATACATAAACACGTATTAACAAAAATCTCAACTGCAGAAATCCTGCAGTTCGGAATGAGAGGCATGTCTGTGCCGTTAATGATGCATCAGCTCCCCCTGATTCGCAGCTCAAAGCAGCATGGAAAAATGAATATCAAAAACCCTCTGGCTTGTGATGCATTCCCTTTAATCTAACTCCCATAGAGAATTATTTGTCAGAGAGCGAGCTCACGGCACGTCGCACAGCAGTTTTATTGTAGGCGAGGGAAGCTGTCGATCAATGCAACATGACGCCCAGGCAGACTGCTCATTTTCCCCTTGCTGAATGCCTGTAATCGTTACACAGCTGATGTATAGGTTACACATTATAATTTGATAAAACTTTAAAGGAAACAACCAGTTGACCATGAACTATGCATTTCTCTACATATTATAACAAGAATCACTCGATAAAGAGCTGTTTCATAATCCCACAGCAGCTGAGAAGCATTCTCTACATCAAGCACAAACAACTCTTGATTTCCCCACTCATGCTTCTTGATAATTAGCATAATTAGTGTCCTAAAGTGCTGAAGTCCTGGCCATCGTAAGCAATATCGGTGATTGTGCTTAATTGTACAAGACTTAGCCACCTCTAAAAAGCAGTTGCACTAAAATAAAGCATGCAGGTCCAGAAAGTGCTGGCTGTGGGTGCAGACTATTGTTCCACAAAAGCAATAACAAACCAAATTCGAAATCTAAGATCTCTGCACTGGCTACACTGACTGAGTTTGTAGAATCATCTGTGCGTACAACTGACTGGTTGAAACAAAAAACTTGAGATTTTGTAAGCTCCTTTGTAAGTGTGTGTGTATCTACATAAGCATTGTGTTTTTGTTAGGTCATTATGCCATATTTAATATATAGCTAGATTTTTTGCAAATAACATCAGAACTTCCCATACAATTTAATGATTTATGAAGGAGAAGCAAAACAAAAAATTTTCTTCTTTTTAAAAAAAAAAAAAAAAAAATTTATTTACCATTTTATAAGGCTGAATTTTTATGGAATCAGAGCTTTTAGAAACAACATCCCTCTTTGCCATTTCTTCCATTTGATCAGTGACTCCACCCCAATTCTAGGATTATCTTCTGCTCCATAAAAGCTAGCACTTTGCCACCAAATAACTGAGATGGAGGACTGCTTCCTTTTTTTAAAGTCCAGCCAGAGAGAGTTGAAATTTTTGCTGAATGTTCTTTTTTTTTTTTTCATTTGCTTTTTTCATATTGTGCACAAATAATGAGCGAACCTGCTATATGTGCACAATATTGGGAATAAAAAAAGAAGAATTTTATACAAAGCATTTTTTTTAATAATTCTATTTCGTGTGATTTTTAGATTTGCTAAGAAATAACGAGTTGGCATTAACATTTGTAAACTGAAAACTTCAGAGTAATTTTCCTAACTTACTATAAAGTGTGACCCCCTGCACTGAAACTCCCGCTAAATATGGATATTCATTAATGGGTTAAATCAAAGAAATCAAGTACACAGCCAGTACAGTCAGTAGGAGCTCTAGTTTCATGGAAGACAGGAAGGTTTCAAGTCAAGTCTAAAGAAGTCCATGATTGCAACTGTAATCATTTTTGCTCATGTTGTGACATTTCACATAACTCACCCTTGCATATTTAGAGGAGTAGGGGTCCTCGAAGAGCGCCCAGACGCGCCGTTGCCATCGTTGCCACAGTCCAGCCGTTTTGGCATCGGTCGTGTCCCCGAGCGCGAGCCTCTTGGTCATTTCCAACTCGTCGTCGCCGTCCCCAGATTCGCCCAGACCGTCTCCATCCACTTCGTCGCTGCCCAAGTCGGCGGGCCCGCCGCCGAAACTGTCTAGGGCTTCCTCGGCTTCGCGGTGTTGTCGGTAGGTCATCCAGCAGCACGGCTCCACGTCCGTCTCGTCGATGCCCCAGAAGGCGAGCTCCTCCTCATACAGCGGGCCGCACACGTCCGCCGGGCAGTGCAGCTTTCCGGTGCGGTAGTAGTTGAGGATGTGCGCGAAGACGCCCGGGTGTCGGTCGAAGAAAAACTCGTCGCCATGAGCGTCGTAGTCGAAGTGACTGTGGGCGTCGGGCTCGGCGAGCCAGGCCAAGCGCGTCCCCGGCAAAGTGCGCAAGGTGCTGCGATAGGTCTGGTGCCGGATCCCCCCGACGTTAATCACAACTCGGTCTTTCTCGTCGCCTTGGACCATCGCGTCGCTCGGGCATGTCGCGAGCGAGGGCCGGGTGTTACATCCTAAAGCTCGGGCGAGGCAACGCGCACCGACCCGGAGGAAACATGCGCGCAATGGGTAAACCGGTTAATGAGAGGTTGCACTGAACCGAAAAGATTAAGCACGCTGTCAGTGGTGGTCGTGCAATTCTAAAACGTCTGTCCAATTACGCATAGCTTATGTAAATCGCTTTGTCGAAAAATGGTATGATAGCGATTAGGAAAATAAAAAATGCGACGCAGAAGAAGATACTCCCACGAACACGTGAACCAATTTTCCAAAAAGCATGCACTCCGACATTATAATGCACTTCACTGAAAGATCTTATACAGGTGTGGAGCCACAGAACAGTGGTACTGGCGGCATTTAGCAAAGGCAACGCTGTATATGTCTTGGTTCTGAACGGACAGCTCCAGTCTGACAAAGCGCTCTCCTCTTCCTCTCCTCACACCCTGTGTGTAGTCTCTGATGAGCTCTCCTCTCCTCTCCTCTCCTCTCCTCTCCTCTCCTCTCCTCTCCTCTTCTCTTCTCTTCTCTTCTCTTCTCTTCTCTTCTCTTCTCTTCTCTTCTCTTCTCTTCTCTTCTCTTCTCTCCTCTCCTGTCCTCTCCTGTCCTCTCCTCTCCTCTCTTAGTCCAGTATGTAGAAAGGTTTCCTTCTCGGTTTTGGTGGGATGTCTATAGATTTGTGTTCAGCACAAATCCGTGCGGATCAAATGTCATATCTGCGCGTTTCTATGCATCAACTGGTCTTGGATACGTCAAGGGTGCGTTTTACATCTTCATTACGTTAGATTCGAAACAGCATGAGATCAGATCCATCAGTCTTTCACCTACGCTCCGTCCCTGTGTTTTTTCTGTGTTTTTCTGTGTCACTGCAGTGCGCGCCTAAAAGAAAAAAATGAATGACAGACGGCAGCATCAGTTCACTTCAATTGGCCAATGCGCATGCGCAATTGCTTAACGACGAGAAAACCTGTTAATTTCAGAGCTCAGGAACACTGACAACAATTTGTGTGTGTGGGGGGGCGGTGTATTGTGTGTGTGTGTGTGTGTATACATATATACACGTACATATATTAACTGTTGACCTGAATAATATTGATTATCAGTGGCACCACCTGTCAAGGAGTGGGATATATTAGGCAGCAAGTGAAAAGACATTTCTCAAAGTTGATTTGTTGGAACGACTCTTAAAGAGGCCAAATTGTGATTCTTAGACGAGTGGGTCAGTGCATCTCCAAAACAGCTTATGGGGTGTCCCAAGTATGCAGTGTTCATTACCTAGCAAAAGTCGTCCAAGAAAAGACATTCAGTGAACTGGCAGCAGGGTCATGGTCCTAGTCTCACTAATGCAAAGTGAAGCAAAGCCCAGCCAGTCTGGTCCAATCCCACAGAACAGTTACTGTAGCACAAATTGCTGAAAACATTAATGCTGGCTCTGAAGGAAAGGTGTCAAACCACACAGTGCATTGTTTGCTGCAAATGAGACTGCATAGAAGTAGACTGGTCAGAGAGCCCATAATGACTCCCATCCACTGCCAAAAGTGCCTACAATGGACACATGAACATCAGGATGAACTATGGGAAAATGACAAAATACAGTGTGATGATACACTGGGAAACCTTGGGTACTGTCATATGGATGTTACTTTGACATGTGCCACCTACATAAACTTTGATACAGATCAAGCCAGCCCCTTCATGGATTAACATTATAATGCCCCCTACTACACACACACACACACACACAATACAAGAATTGTTTGATAGATTTGGCTGCCAGCACGTTCTTTTAAATAAAGCTTAGTAGTAAGTGTGGTTGGTTAATCCCTCTGCCTGGTAAAAGGAAAGTAGTTAGGACTCTCTATAAGATTTGTTAGCTCCCAAGTTAGCTTACATTTTGCATTCTCATGGGACTCACTAAGGCTCCACTGTCAGAAAGTCATTACGTCCAGGGACAAGAACTGATCCTGCTTCGGCTCTTCCCCAAGGCAATTACCAAAGACAAACAGTGAATGATAGCTTCACAGTCTAATGACATACAAACATGGAGATCATAGGCTTGAAGTACAAAGGACAGTCATGGTGAATAATAATAATAATAATAATAATAATAATAATAATAATAATAATAATAATAATAATAATAATAATAATAATAATAATAGTGATTATGCTGCTGATGATGATTAAGAGGAAGAAGGAGAAGAAGGAGAAGAATAAAGTGGTCAGATGCCATCAAGCCTAGAGAGCAATCCTACAGCATGGGACTAGGCTACCCATGACCTCAAAACAAATCTTGCAACTGCGTATATGAAGCTGTGATAAACTCACTGTGGTTCACAGTTTGTCAGGCTTCCCTTCATCTTAAGTGGCATATACTGTATACTGATCTTATGAGCAAGGGAAAAGAAGTAGATACATTTTTTAAAATTGTTTTCTGTAGTGATGGGAGGGTCTTTCTGAAGGTTTGAAAAACCTGCATCAATCGTTTCCCAGATAAACGGACTAATAAATAAATAAATAAATAAACAAACAAATGGGGGGGGGGGATCATATTGACTTTTTTATTGAGTAACTGCAAAAATTAGCGACATCTGCTGGTCAATGAGAACTTATCTACCAAATTCTATGCCATTTCTCCTTTTGTTTATCTTCGCACTTATAATAATCTCAAATGAATGTATAAATTTTGTTCAGAATCGCTACAACTATGCATATTATTAGACATTTATATGCTTATATGATCTAATATAAATATATAGACTGTGCTGCTGACTGTAAAATGAATCTTAATTTCAGATTTCATCACTAGAAGCATTTCTAACACACTGTACACCATCTAGTGTTCAAAAGAATAAAATGCAGCTGTTACTCTACTCTTTGGTGTCGTGATACGTGCTATAAAGTATTCGTATAAAGCAGAGGTCTCATAGAGTAAGTGTTATAGAGTATGTACAGAATTAATCCAATCAAATTCATTCAAAATCAACTCAATAAACCTGTTTATTAAATGTCATCCCAAACAAGCACATTGTACACATTGCACATTGTACAGTTAATATTATGCATATGAATGCCATAAAAAATACTATTATTTATATACATAAAGTCCAACACAATTTCAGGTCTCTGCTTTCAAAATTTATATTAACTTCCATATCAAAGGTATTCCATATTTTATGAAAAGAGTCTTTTTCAGTCTTGCTGAGGACATCAGGGTATGTGCCAGGAGACTTGTAAGTAACTGGTAAATAACAGAACCAATTTGAATGAAGGAAATCAACAATAATAACACAATAATAATAATAATAATAATAACTGAAAAATCTAGTCATCAAACCCTTTGTGTTAATCAGTTACCTGCACCCAACAGTTAACATGCTGCTTGCAAAATATATTGCAAAATATACCTGTTCAACATTGACATTTTTTAAAAGTTCACACAATAGCTTATTCAGCTGGTTTGGTTTATAGCAATAAACTGTTTAATTGACTGTAATTAATAATTATAACACGAATAGCTCTTGACCACTTTCATTTTGTCAAAGTAGCTCTCAAAGGAAAAAAGGTTGGAGACTCCTGGTCTAGCGCTATGCTTCATTATTTTTTGTACTGATGATAATCATTCATGAGAATGATTCTTTGATCGAATTATTATGCTATTATTAATATTAGTAATATTTTGCATGCTTAATATTACAATTATAGTTTATGATACATTATGGTATTCATGTAAATATGTGATTATAGAACAATGATAATAATAATAATAATAATAATAATAATAATAATAATAATTATTATTATTATTATTATTATTATTATTATTATTATTATTATTATTATTATTATTATTATTATTATCTTCTGTTCCCAGGATGCACCCACATCTCTAATGCCTGGGAAACAGTTGGCCATCTACATGCTGGAGTCTGTGGCCTGTGAGTTTCACACTTACATACACACAAACACACACATACATCTGGCTCGTGTACACTTCTGCTCAGCAGCTCAACATTTTAATCCATGTTTTTCTGCTTAGGTTACTCCATATTAGCACATATAAAGATTATACCTCTGCCATATCACAAAACCGTAACTCTTCCCATGGCCTCCATGTAACTGAGACTAAGTGAAATATCACATAATCATAGAAATTTTTCAGACATTGTTATCACTTTGGAGTGCCATTTAATGGTGATCCATACTGGATCCAGTTCCCATATTCATCTCCCCAGTACCAGATCCATTTTGAGGACGAAGCAGAACTGATTAAATAGTAGATAGATGATAGACATATACAGAACCCTCAAAGTGTACAGCTATGACACTCTCACTGGAAAACAGAAGGGGATTTTAAAAAATTAAAATAAAACTGGATTAATGTTCGTTTACCAACAATTTCACTGCATCCATCTATTTTCTGTATCACTTATCCTACACAGGGTCATGGAGAATCTGGAGTCTATGAGGTGAGGGACAGCCTGAACACATAGCATGGCACAATCACACACACTCACACACACCACAAACAATTTACAGGGAGAATATACAGAGAGGAAGGAATAGAACCACCTACCCTGGAGATGTGAAGCAAACATGCTAAATCATGACTTCATTGGTAATTAACACAAAGCAGATGGAAAATTTTTTTGCTTATTGTCATAAGGGATTCCTGGTTGTATTTGTAAATAACTTACTTTTTTATGATTTTACAGTTAGATCTTTTAGCAATTGTTGACATTAATTTAAATTGCCGACATTACTTTAGAGTGACTACTAATACTATGCTTTTTCTAGCTAGAAAATAGATGAAATATAAAAGCCAGTCAAATTCTCCCAGTTCATAAGAGGTATGCATTAGTAGGAGAAAAAGTGACAGGGAACGCTAAAGGTGGAGGATGCAAGCGCTGACTTTTATTTCATAGAGAACTAAAGAAAACCAAAACAAGGGGTATAAATCAAAACAGTGAAACATTCAGACAGTAAGCAATGAAATGGAAGGCAAAGTGACAAACATCGACAGAAGCATGACAATGATGTGTACAGAAACCTGAACTTAAATAGATGCTGATTAGGAGAAATGCAGAAGAGGTGTGAGCACTCAGTGAGACATCCAGGGTCATGTGACATGCAGGGTCTGATGGATAATGTGCCCAGTCTAACCTTGACAAAAGCTAGGTGCTGTTTTAATATGTAATATGAATATATGCCTGTGTGTCTGAGTGGGATCACAGAATGCTCTTTCTATTTCTTCATTATCAGGCGGAACTTTCCAGCTACTCCCATTTACAGGGCGAGCAGAAATGCACATTTTCACATGTGTCTGTGTAGAAAAAGCACAATTATAGTACATAGAGAACATAGCATGTTATATACTGCTATTTATTTGGTATTTTTAAATCATGCTTATTTTCAAAACTGCAGAAATTTTGGAAATGGAAAAGACATTTCTCTGCAGAAAAAGACAACACACTTGGCTGAGACGTATATAAAATATTTGAAATGTAGTATTTTAAATATAGAATTAAAATGTTTTATTCAAAAGTTCAGTGTTACACCCACATAATCCCTAAATAAGCAGCATTTAAACAACAGCATTAAATGTCACGTCATTACTGAGAGTATAATTAGTCTAGAATGTGCCATATCCACTAGATGCCACTGCAGAGCCCAAACATCCTATCCAGCAAAATGAGCAACAACTATTCTGGGATACTTATTGGTCACTATGCAGCAGTACAGAAGAACTGTTTAAACCTATATGTACAAGTATTTACTTAAATGGCTTATAAGATTAATATATTACTGATGGATAGACATGTTTTCAACTACTTATTAATGAATGCCCAGAGCACACTGAATAACATCCTTCACTCACTTAAACAAATAAAATGTGGGGGTTTTTTTTCCTCACAATTTAATGTCTTCAAGGCTTCTACCCACCAGAGGGAGCCACGGACGTTTACAAAGACTTGCCTTGAGGTATTGCACTCTCTTTCTGCAAACTAATAATATATTCAGAATTCATTACTTTATTTTGCCTAAGTGTCTATCATATACTCCTCGTTTTTAATTCACAGATAATATATGCCATGCATTATCTGTGTATTCTGCAAACTTTAAATAGGATTGTGGTACAAGGCATGTATTATCATGTAATATGATATAAGCCTATTCTGTCTAAATGTAATTAAAGCATATCCTGTGTAAAACACCAGTTTTATACCTTTTATGTAGAGACCTTCAGTGGTTTCACGTCATCTTTTGCAGCTTACATTCATTAGAAACCACATTTATACTGCCATGTATGCCATGGATATAATGATAATTAATATTTCCACATGCTTACAAAGCACTTTCATCATTAAATCGTAACCCATAAATCGAAGACCTCATCCTACATTGTATTGTTTGTTGCAATGTCTCTCTCATATTTACCAGGACACCGCCCAGCTAATACTACCACTTTCATTAAATTGATACAAAGAAGTCAGGGGCATCATTGACTAAAGTTAAATTGTAAGGCTGCGTATTGCTGAAGGTTTTATCTAAATATCAATGTTTTAAGCATTACTGATTCATTGCACTACACTTTGGACCAACACAACTAATAAAAAAAAACATAATGGCTGTGTAATATGCTGCTGTTCATAGACTTACAAGGAAACAAACTGTAACAGCATGGTTAACATGAATGATAAGTTAATATTAATGCACTTGCTCTAATACTGTACATTATTGTTTCGATAGTAACATGTTAGACACAGAGACTTATATGGCAGATGGTCCAAATAATCTATGGCTAATAATAAATGGATTTAAGTACAGGTTGTTACACTGATCAGGCATAACATTATGAGCAGTGAGAGGTGAAGTGAATAACACTGATGATCTCCTCATCATGGCACCTGTTAGTGGGTGGGATATATTAGGCAGCAAGTGAACAAGTTGATGTGTTAGAAGCAGGAAAAATGGGCAAGCGTAAGGATTTAAGGGAGTTTGACAAGGGCCAAATTGTGATGGCTAGACAAATGGCTAGATGGCTAGATCTCCAAAACTGCAGTTCTTATGGGGTGTTCCCGGTCTGCAGTGGCCAGCATCTATCAAAAGTGGTCAAGGAAGGAACAGTGGTGAACCAGCAAGAGGGTCATGGGCGGCCAAGGCTCATTGATGTACGTGGGGAGCGAAGGCTGGCCCGTGTGATCCGATCCAACAGACGAGCTGCTGTTGCTCAAATTGCTGAAGAAGTTAATGCAGTGTATATGGCAGATGCTCCAAATAATCTAAGGCTAATAATTAACAGATTTAAATACAGGCTCTTATAACAAATGTTAAAATGATTGAAGCTTTTTGTAAAGAAATGTTTATTTAAATGATTATTAAGAAAGACAGACAGAGAGATTGTAACGAATGACTATTGAAACGCTATATACACTATATTGCCAAAAGTATTTGCTCACCCATCCAAATAATCAGAATCAGGTGTTCCAATCACTTCCATGGCCACAGGTGTATAAAATCAAGCACCTAGGCATGCAGACTGTTTTTACAAACATTTGTGAAAGAATGGGTCGCTCTCAGGAGCTCAGTGAATTCCAGTGTGGAACTGTGATAGGATGCCACCTGTGCAACAAATCCAGTCGTGAAATTTCCTCGCTCCTAAATAGTCCACAGTCAACTGTCAGCTGTATTATAAGAATGTGGAAGTGTTTGGGAACGACAGCAACTCAGCCACGAAGTGGTAGGCCACGTAAACTGACGGAGCGGGGTCAGCGGATGCTGAGGCGCATAGTGCGAAGAGGTTGCCAACTTTCTTCAGAGTGAATTGCTACAGACCTCCAAACTTCATGTGGCCTTCAGATTAGCTCAAGAACAGTGCGCAGAGAGCTTCATGGAATGGATTTCCATGGCCGAGCAGCTGCATCCAAGCCATACATCACCAAGTGCAATGCAAAGCGTCGGATGCAGTGGTGTAAAGCACGCCGCCACTGGACTCTAGAGCAGTGGAGACGCATTCTCTGGAGTGACGAATCGCGCTTCTCCATCTGGCAATCTGATGGACGAGTCTGGGTTTGGCAGTTGCCAGGAGAACGGTACTTGTCTGACTGCATTGTGCCAAGTGTAAAGTTTGGTGGAGGGGGGATTATGGTGTGGGGTTGTTTTTCAGGAGCTGGGCTTGGCCCCTTAGTTCCAGTGAAAGGAACTCTGAATGCTTCAGCATACCAAGACATTTTGGACAATTCCATGCTCCCAACTTTATGGGAACAGTTTGGAGCTGGCCCCTTCCTCTTCCAACATGACTGTGCACCAGTGCACAAAGCAAGGTCCATAAAGACATGGATGACAGAGTCTGGTGTGGATGAACTTGACTGGCCTGCACAGAGTCCTGACCTCAACCCAATAGAACACCTTTGGGATGAATTAGAGCGGAGACTGAGAGCCAGGCCTTCTCGTCCAACATCAGTGTGTGACCTCACAAATGCGCTTCTGGAAGAATGGTCAAAAATTCCCATAAACACACTCCTAAACCTTGTGGACAGCCTTCCCAGAAGAGTTGAAGCTGTTATAGCTGCAAAGGGTGGACCGACGTCATTTTGAACCCTATGGATTAGGAATGGGATGTCACTTAAGTTCATATGCGAGTCAAGGCAGGTGAGCGAATACTTTTGGCAATATAGTGTATGTTCCACAACTTAAAATCCAACTATAAGCCATTAAAATGCATTTGTTAATATATTAAATAATGTCATTATTTGCATATAATTACAGCATAAGCTGAATAAAACACTACTACGCTGGCAGAAATAGTGACCTTCTGTGGTCACTTGTTATGATAACATTGTTTACATACTGTAAAAATAGCATTGTTTACATAAAAATAAAAAATAAAAAACCCAAGGTCTGTCATGTGTTAATCCGTATTCTGAATCAATCTTCAAAAAAAAAGCCAGAAAGTAATTTTATTACTCTTTTGTTTTTATGACCTAACAGCAAAATCACATTATTGATCATGTTTGTAGCATTCAACCAACCAACCAACAAAAAACAACTATAACCGCTAACCACATCACATTTCACTGTGTAAATAAATTTGATGTTTTCCTCTGTACACTTTTCCTTTCTTTTATTAAACCATTCCCCCCCAAAATGTGCCCATTTACATTAGAAACTATGAAGCTCACTGAAACAGATTGTAGTTTCATGTCTAATGAATTGGGTTTCATTGTAGATAAAAACAATTAATCAGTTGGGTTTCCCAGGATGTAAACAAAGAAAAAGGCTTAAACATGCTGAGAAGGTGATGATTTCTCGACTAGGAAAAGATAATTTGACAAAAGACGCCCTCAAAAAGCTGTAGCTATATTTACTGAGGATAACATAAAGGCTTGTGTGCATACAGACGCCATGATTCTTTTGGACTGTCCCACTTTTTGTGGGCGGAGGGGGAGGCTGGGTGGTGCCCACTCTTTCCTCAGGAGGAGCATAACGTACACATCGGGTGGCCCACATTACTGACTTTTCTTTGCGCTCATCTGTCTGGTCGACACACACATTTCACGCTTTACTCGCTGTGAAAGGGACGCACCTAAAAAAAAGAAAACACCCGCAACCATGGGAGTGGAAGGCTGCACGAAATGCATCAAATATATGCTGTTCTTCTTCAACTTTATTTTCTGGGTGAGTGTTCCTTATTCTCTTATAACCGCATTGTCTCGCATCAGGAAACAAACGGCTGCAGCGATACGTCTACCATCAGATCAGGGAAAATGAGGGATTTTGTTCGTTTGCAAGCGAAGGCGATCTGCGTAATTGACAAGCAGGTAGATGGCTTATAGTATAAGCAGCCAGACTGTTGTAATAGCTGGGCACGATGGTTGCGTCCTTAGGTTTAAAACGGAAATAACGGTTTCTTTTTAACGGCTGGAAATAACGGAGCTATTGTGTATGTTGATGTCCTTCACTGCCGATGGGAGCACATCTGTTGTTTATTTATTTATTTTTTGGCTTAAGAGGTTGACCCAAATGATTCAGGCCAGCGCTGGTCAACAGTCCAAACAGACAGGGATTTTGCTGTAAAGGTGGTGCGTGGACTTCATGCTTCCGTCTCGGTGTTTAAATGTCACCGTCGTGTGACGTAATGTGGGGGAGGTGTAGTTTTGAAATGATCAAAGCCCACACTAATAAACCAAAACAGGGTCGATATCAGAAATCTGAGGCTAAGTTAGAGCCATGTGGTTGGATTTCATTGTGAATGGCGCAAACATATCACTAAATCGACTTGAGAAAACATGGAATATTTGTTTCCACTAGACATGTGACGTCTAAATCCGGTTGTCCTTTAAATGCGCCTAGAAATGAAATCTGCCGTGGTGTGTGTGTGTGTGGGTGGGTGTGTGTGTGGCCCAAACAAGTCTTAAGAATGAACAGCCATTAACCAGGTTCAGCACTCACATTTAATTCACAATAAAAGATGACTGATTGTGACCAGATGTTCTGTCTAAGACGTTATGAGTCATCAGTGGGATTGTGGAAAATTACCAAACACATGAAAAAGACCTCAGAGTGTGAGGCGATTTTTCCACACACATTGAGCCCGGTGTGAAGCGTCAAGCTGAATAGTATTGTTTTGAGAGATTCTTTACACTATGACCAGACTTAAGTGGCATAAACACCACCACAGAGGAAAAAAACATCGGGTCTTCTCAAACAATGGAGAGGCAAAAACACACACACGTACGCACGCCTTTATGCAACCATGTCCAGAGATGGAAGAGAGACAGGAAGAGACAAGAAGCCTTGTGGTATTGGCAGCTCACTCCGAGATTATACATTCATTGTACGTTGATCAATACAGTGCATTACAGTATATAAGTGTGTCCATCTGTCTACACCGGTGATGGATTTCATTCATTTATCTTTTATCTTCACGTCCTCCCTGAGGGAAACTTGATACTGATAGTAGCTGAGGAGATTTGTGTGATCACTTATCTCAAAAGCACAACAGGTGGATGCAATTTTCTGTTGGATGTGTACACTACAAACAGGATCCATGAGCGGCTCCATTTAAAAATGGCCCATTTAGACGTCTTCAAGCAATAAAAAAAAAGTGCATTGAAATTATGAATTCAGAACATTATTGAACCATCGTGCTAAAACCGAGTTCAGGCTCTCAAGCATTGAATCGAAAGAGTAATTTTGAGGTGTGGTCTGCTTGGAATTATGTTTGGATTCTATCAGTGGCATGCCAGAGATTCTACAAACCCCTATCAGTTAGTCACAGGATAGAAATAGCCTCCACTGTGACTCTGGCATGGAGTAGGAGGAGTCCAAGAGAGGAGTGACCCATGAAGACGCATCAAAATCATTAAAGATAGCACTTCCTAGCATGGTGATGGTATCCAAAAAAGCATTGGATGTCCTGCTTTTTGTGCAGGTGTTAGTCCACAAGAATTTTGATATAAATGGTTCACGCCAGCTCAAGGCTGTTTTAATAATATTTCTTCTACAGTAAATAGGACAGAAGGACAGATCACTATGACCTTTTTGGCATGGGCGTATCAGGGATAAGAGATGATCTAGCCTCGTAGGCCCTGTTGATTCAAATGGAGAATTCAGTTTGTTAGAGATTTCGGTTTCTCTGCCTGTCACGTTTGCTCTTCCGATTGCCTAATGGCGATGCACTCTTCTCTGAGCAGAGATAGAATATCAGGCTTCCTATTGCATATTAGGACAAGCAAATGACTAAGGCTGACACAACCACATCTGTTTTTAGCTTATAATTTAAATTGTTTTTAAACCTGAGGTGGTGTAGAGGCCAGGTAATCTCCAGTCCACATAAAAACAGTGGCTTTACATACATAGCATGAATAACATGATCGTTTGGGCTCTTATATTGTACAGATGCAAGAAAGACTTGTTTTCGGTGGAGAGTATGACTCAGCTGTGACTAACTTCCTTTGGCATCGAATATGTTACCTGTTGCTCAAGTCGTTCTGTGCTGTTCACTGTACTCTGTATGGTTACTCCTTTTTTCACTTGCTGTCAGTTAACATGGTTTTATTTCTAGTCACGGCGGTGTGTGTGCGGTCACATAAATGGCCTAGCTGGCGGCAGACCTTGTGCAAGCCCACCCATCTGACCACAAATTAGATGGTTGCCTGCTAAAAATGAGATATCTTGCCCATTTTGACTCCTGCTCAGATGTATTCCTGCTAAACTAGAAATTCTGAAGAGAAATTGCTTGTGTATAAATACAAACAACAAAATAACCACAATATTTGTAATTTGGTTAAATCTTGTAGCAGCTTGTAAAGTCTTGACTAGGAACTAGTCCCAAAAAAGCTTTTACAGTGGGGGGGAAGAAGGAGCTTTCTACTACTTGTAGTCTCCATAGTTGATTGCCTCATTTAGAAAGGTTAAACATTGGTCTCTCCTCCTACTTTGCATTAGGTTTTCTTCACATCCTGTCATTATAGATTGTTGTGAATGAATGAGTTCCGGCCGCTTTGCATTACTTGGGTGTTGCTGCAAGTGTGTGGTAATGGGGTGTTATTACTGGTGTATTATTTAGTGGTTAAGAAAAGGTTACTGTCAGCTTTAAATCTACTCTATGAGCCCAAACTTAATGGGAGGGGAATATTATGGTCTTGGAGATATTTTAAACTCTAGGACAACTGGCATTTTTCATATGTCAGAGAAATTGCTGAAAGTGTTTTGTCCATTTCATCTTGATTAGAGATTGAGATCAGTATGCACACTTACAGCTTTCTCCATCACTCCAGAGCTCTCTCCAAAACACCATACTTCACTGAAAAATGATCAGTGTCTGTCCATTTTGTTTCCTCCACTTAGAGGTCAATCATCGAATACTTGATCTTATCATCTCAGTTTATACGGCTATCCTTCATCCAGCTTTCACCTTGCAGAAGAGGTTTTAATCTCAGTAGACTTACAAAAATTAATAATTCATGAGTAAAGTCATTATCTCGATGTTTACCATTAATGACCCATCTGTATTGACAAAGGCATTGAAAAAAAAAACCCACACATCCATTCACTGCTTCTCAGGGTGTGCAATGGCGTCCAGACTTTGAACGCATCTTTCACACTTGTATATGACTTGCATATAAAGTGCAGTCAGTGATACCGAAAGAACCTGATCATGGCAGTAGATTTTATTTCATTGCATTAGAGCTATAAGAGATGAATAGGACGATAAGAGAAACATGTTTCTCAAGTTTTTACACTGATTGGTTTGTGGTTGGTTCAGGCATTTCCTTTTTTTATTTTTTTTTGTAGCCCATCATGCAGGCCTACAGTTTCACAATAAGCTTTCACATTCAGTCCAAAACCCCTTGCACTGTTATTAATATAAATTATGAATTAGGTCTAATGCTAACCTGTTTAGCCTGTTTAGCAGGACGTGTCAATCAGTGTATTTCACCTTTTGAACCTTTTTAACACTGTAAAAATATCTAGACACCACATTACAATCTAAGAGTAACAGTTATTTAATATTCGGCAATTTATAGGATATAGGTTAGAAAATATTTTGCATTAAATCTTTCTCAAAATACAGGAAACAATTCTAAACACATAAAACTCATTAATGAAAATGGTGATTGATTTTGAAAATGGTGATTGGTTTGAAAGTGAATGAAGACAAATGATGTCATTAGATTAGATGAACTGATCTGGATAGAGATTGACCCTTAAAGGTTTAAGTTCTGTCACATGACTCGGGCACTATGAAAGCATAGCTTGGACGTTTGCAATTTCCTCCACGGTGTTATTAAAGTTAGCTGGGTATGTGCAATTACGCCTAGGGCTAGGGTTACAGTTGGGCAGCAAGTGGCTGTTAGGTGGTGTGTGTTTGTGTGAGTGTGTATGTGTGAATTACAGGAAACCGTAATCTAACGCATATACTGGAAAATCCAGAGCCTCTAAGAGCACCAGAAAGACACAGCTGGGGTGTAATCTTAGTATGTTCCAAAAACACATCTTTTGATTACTCATAATATAGCAAGATTTCAATTGTGCTTCATGTTTTGTTTTTAGTTTCCAATAAACATGTTGGCTGGTTACTCACTTGTAATGACTCTTGTCACTGTAGTCTAACTAATGACTAAACAAGCCATGGAAACCCCCTCAGTTAAGCATCACTTTAAAATCAGAACATGATTGAACATGGTTTATATGATTGTGTTGCTGAAGATGAGTGCTGTTCCCGGTAGGTTTTGTGTTTACCCGGTCACTGAGCAACGGGTTGCCTGAGCTCAGGAATGAACCAAAATGGAGACCTAGCAAGAGGGGGAGGAGTGGGATAAGAGAGTCTCTGTATCAGTCCCACAGATTCTTACTCGGGCGGCTTCAAACCCTTAGAGAAGTGGTTGAACTTTATCCCTCTCCTGGGACAGCAATCTGGCATGGCAACAGTTCGGGTTTCAGGAATGAATCACTTTCCTTTGCTCTGATTCTTTGACTTTACAAAGTTTTAGCATTCACCCAAAGGGAAAGCATTTCTCAGTTAATAAAAATAGCTATACTTGTACTGGTAGCTTGGAGCACGTTTTAAACATGTGGGGAAATGACACTGTCGAAACATGTAAACTTTCTTAGTCTTTTATGCGGTTGTGTTTAATCTGTGTTACAACATGTTATCACTGGGATTAATGTTAAAACTCTTGTCTTCCCACCATGTTTCTCAGTTCATATGGTGTATATGAGAGAGAAAATCCCATTAGATTTGACCTGTGGGTGGATAATGTTCATTGTGCAGCTGTTCCCAGATGTGTGTGTGTCTTGAATGTGTGGGTGTGTGTTTGTGGGAGAGAAGGAGGAGATCAGGGTTGGGTGATGGGGGGGTTGGGGGTTTTGCTGGAACCTATAACGAGGTGGGCAGCACGCTAGAGAACATAATGAGAATGTAGCAATTCTTTGTTTTCTGAGCTGTTGGCTAAGAGTCTGAACTCTCCTGGAATTCCTGCTGTAAACTGCCACTCCTCTCATTCCCAGTTCTCTGCTGGGACTAGTGTGCTTGGATCTCCTCTCACTCACTCAGCTAGTGAGAGCACCCGCTGGGGTCTGCACTGTCTCTGATCTCCTTTATTTGTATCCTACATTCCTCCACAGTGTCTGTGCGCTCAAGACGAGGTCCAGCTGCCCCAGCAGTGCGCAGTCCCAACTCGAATTGACAGTGATTTATTTGGAAACAGAGGTCTCTAACCCGCTTCTAATAGCCCCCACCCATACAATACCACTCATTGTAGAGCAACTTTAAAAAGTGTCTGACGGACACAGTCTGACTTTTTTTTCCAGCTTTAAATAACGACGTCCCACCTTCAGTTTGTTGCTTCTTTGTCTCTGAGCAGAATTTTCCATTTTTGCTAAAACGCCAAAATCTTAAACTGAGTAAAAATGTTGAGGGCTTGTTGTGTGCTCAGATCCAGAAGTTTGTGCACAGATGTTTTTTCTTGTTTGTATGAAGTGGAAAGAAAGATAACAGGGGATCATTAGGTCACTCAAACCTGCTGACAGAAAGATACCAACATTGCATTTTTTTTTGCCCCAAAGGAAGAAATGTGGGAAAGGTCTGGTAAAGTCCATGTTTAGAATTTGTCAGCATTTCTTGTAGGCAAGCTGAACTTTGAACCTTGACCCATGCCCACTGTCAAGGGATCATTTTGACAGAGAATAGCCGGAAGACTAATCTCTCTCTTTCTCTCTCTTTAGCTGGCTGGATGTGTGATCCTGGGTGTCTCTCTGTGGCTCCGCCATGACACGAAAACCAGTAGCCTTTTGGTCCTAAAGTATGATGACGCAGAGGCACCCAACACCTTCTACATCAGTAAGCACTCTCACATTTTTGCTGTATCACTATCATTCTAATCGAAATTCTTGATACACTTGACTCCTCCTCCTCCCTCTCCCCTCTGTTTTTTCCATCCTGAGCAAATTTGTTATAGTTACTGGTCCTGGAGATGTGCATAACATCAACATTTTGTAGTTTATAGCCCCACAAGTTCACTTGCTCCCTCTGCTCATTCATGCGAGTGTTTTTCACACCATTCTGTGTAAACTACACAGAAAAATGTGAATTCCAGGCATGGCATGTTTCTGAAATACTCAAACCAGTCGAGGTGGCAATCGCAACCATGCCATAGTGAAATATTCCTCCCATATTGCTGTGAGAATTAATTGAAGCTTTATTTTATGCATTACGCTACTGCCACGTGATTGAATAATTGCATGAATGTGCAGGTGTGTTTCAGTAAAAGTGTGTTTTATAGTGAGTTCTATTAAAGAGTGTATACTCATGTTTCAGTTAAAATATACCTATTAATGCTATAAATACACCATTTATGTAACCACCCCAGTGACAAGTAAATACAGTACTGAGAGTTTATTTCGATGATCAATCTGAGTTCAGTTCAAACCGAGTCAGAGAACCTGAGATCATTCACACACACACACACACACACACCTTTTGGCATACAACCAAGTGAGTACTTGTCCTGGCACAGTGCAGAGGTTCATCTGGCAGTGACATTAATAATCTGCGTTGTAAAACACAGCTCTTACTGGATTTCACACCTTAAATGTCCAACAAATTCATGTTACTTTTAAAAGTCAATGATCCTGGAAGCTTCTGGATTTCTTTAAACCATTCATTTGTTAGAGAACTTCACGAATGCTTTTCTAGTTTAAAAAGAAATTACACCACAAGCCTGTGCAGACAGGCATGATCATAACCATTTGTCCCAGTATGACTGCTTTGCTTTATTCAACACCGGATTTATGTCCATATTCTTTGTATTTTAAACCAAGGAGACTAGGTGTCAGAGGGTTTCAGTTTGTAACTGGTCCACAGGTGCACCATTCCACAACACACCGTTTCATTCTCTGTGGGAAAATAAGTGTTTATTCAGGAGCGCCCTACATCTGTTTAACAGCAAGGAGTAACGAGGTAACCATACCAGTCCTGTTGAGGAAAAAAAAATTCCTTAATTTTGTAATTAATGTAGGAAGTAATGTTATTGTATAATAGCTGGTATCACAAATTAAATAAATGGAATTTTATACATTTAAATAAATTTCAATAGCATAAAAATTCATCTTTGACTGAATGGAGAATAAACCTAATTTGTGTGTAAGTAGAGCACTGGATTAATGTCACATTCGTCTAATTATACATGGCTCAGGCCCACCTATTCAATTTGGAATAAAATTACTAATAAATAAAAAAACATCTTTATGTACTGTGTTTTAAAGATATTGTTTTACACAACATTAGAACTGTATTTAAATGTATATATATATATATATATATATATATATACCATGCATAAATATATATAGACCATGCTGCTCACAAATTAAAAAAGGGGGGAAAAAAGAAAAGAATTATACTTAAAAAAAAAAAAAAATATATATATATATATATATATATATATATATATATATATATATATATTTATATTTTAGGAATAGTTCTAATGTTATATAATAAATATATATGTAATATATATATATATATATATATATATTATTACACATTAGCACAACATTTAAAAATGATTTTTTACTTTTTTTTAAATTCTTTTCTTTTCTTTTTTCCCCCCTTTTTTAATTTGTGAGCAGCATGGTCTAATCTCAGCCCTGCTTCTCCAGATGAAAATATATCTTATTGAGAAGACTATGTTTTAATTAGCTAAGTTTTGTTAATTTTGTTTAGGAAAAGAGCTAATTGCAAGAATCTGATAAGGCTGTATTTGTACTTTGACTGCAAAATTTTGCTTGCTGTAGCTGATGTGTTTCCTTCATCAGGATATCCTCTCTAACCTTTGAGTTCCAAACCCATTAATAGTACGTCAGACTGTATGGTGCGGGTTTTAGCCATTGCTTAATCATTGTCTTACTATTGTTTAAGACAAGACACATTATATGTGAGCTTATTTTTAGTTTTGTTGTTGCTACTTTATCCACAATTCTTTTACGAAACTTAACATATGTGTGTGTATGTATAAAGCTATTCAGGTTCTTCTCACCAAAGGATCTTGCTTTGTACTGGCACTCAGCTTGGACAAAACACACCTCAGACTTTTAACCAGAATTAGTCCATGTACTGAAGGTTATATTTTAAAAACGCATCATAGAAATAAGTGAAGCTAGCTTTCAAGTTACATGTAAATTCTAAATTATTTTATATAAGCTAGATACCAAACAGCAGACTTTAATGCTCTAATATGTTACACACACACTCTATTAATGCATTATTTTATTTTAGCCATCTAAAATAATATAATAACATAAATAACATACAGTATATAAAGAAATTTTTAGCTTGGTGTTAAGCAGTTGCCTTAAAGTAAACATATTCCTTAGTTGGAAACACAGAACTTGTTGCAGTGAGGGAAACTTGAGTGCTGTATATAGTATTTTACGATCATGTACCTAGTGTAGCGAGGCCACTGTCTGTGTCTTAGTAAAAAAGTAACAATGAACTCACTAAATGATTTTATCATTAAAGCAAATAGGGATTTTTTTTTTTAATAAAGTGTCTGTCACTTGACATTTTCAAGAAACCCACATACATCTCTCCCATGACTGCTTTTTCCAGACTGATGAAATATTTCCACAAACATCAGCCTTTTCTTAGTTGCACCACATCTCTAAAGAACTCTAAGGCAGTTTCATTCACTTTTTAGGTCCCTCCCACACTTAGACATACTCTTTTCTTTCACTGCTTTCAGTGTTTTGGAGGAATCTTGGCACAGTTATCAGAGTTTTCCAGCATGATTACATTTCCTGCCGTATGGAAAACTCCATTCCTCACACAAATCCAAATGCAAACCCAAGTCTTGTTAATTTCAGCCTTGTAGCTGAAAGAAGCATGCTGCTAGTGGCAACAAGGAAAGAACTGACCATGAGCCTTAAGCAAAGAGAATCTGTGTGGTTTTTCTCCCTTTTTAGCTTCCTCTCTGTATTGGGAATAAAGAGGATCGGTTGAAAACTGAACCCCTCTATTTTCGGCGTCCTGAATTATCTCTATTGTGCACATTTAGAAGAGCCCTCTTTGCTGAAAGGGGAAGCTGAGAAAGAGGGACTTGTGTGAGTTTTTGGAAAATGTAAAATTCCCCAGTGAGTCAGTCAAGGTATTTCCTGAACATTTAAGCCCTGTTCGAAAATGTGTCTCACTGTGTATTTTTATATATTCACTCTCTCCTGCACATGCCTTTTTGAGAAAATGAAAGAGAGAGAATGAGCTAACCACTACTGGACGTGACTCAGAAAGTCATGGGTGTGGTGCCTGTGCTTTAAAAGGGAAGTTTGATGTGATGTGCACAGCAATGTTCACATAACCAACAGTGAATCAGCTGTTGAAGCAGAAGAAAATTCATAACCCCAATATCTGCAAAGTAGTTTAACCAGGCCTTGACCTTTTAACCTTTAGGCTCCAGTGGACTCATGGAGACACAGCGCCTATTGTGAATCTCTGTGGGTGACTGCGCTGATGTCTGGGAACAGCTGCAGGTCACACACTAGAGGAATGGGCGGGAATGCAGGGCTAATTGTAGTTCACCCAAATATATGTGGCGGCCTGGGAAAACCCTTTCAGATGTTCTGAAAATTACAAGTTTTCCTGAACTAAAATACGTTTCTCTTTGACCATACCTCAACCACAAGTAACGTTCTAGCATTTTACATTTTGGTAACCCTAAAGAGTGAACTAGAAGAAAGTCACAAGACTGCATTGAGTAAACAAAGCAAGACCTAATAGTCCGTCTGCGTAAGTCATCTGTATTTTGAAAGCCATCATTTCAGCATGTAAACCAAATACCTAGCTCTGGACAAAGTACACTATTCCTGTAACTCTGAAAGGCTGATGTGGTGTGGTGAATATGTAGACACTGAAGCCAATACTGCTCAAATAGACAAAATGTACTTAAGTACAGTAAATAAGAAAAAGTATTAGTGTAGTATCCATAACCAGCACACAGAAGCCCTGAAGTTTGTACGATTTTAGCTCACTTACAGTGTTGCATGGTATTACGTGCTATCTCTCAGTTTCTGGTTACAGTCAAACACAGTTTACATACATACTCATGTTGCAGAGAATAACATGACTAGGCATCTTTTCCGCACATTTCTTTAGTGCTGAAAATAGTTTAATCTACCACTTCCACTTGAAAAAAAATATCAGACATACCATTAAGTTAGACCTGAGTTCATTTGCCATTTCCCATTTTTCTGGATCATGCCTGTAACAGATTGCCCTTTGAAAAAAGGACGCACCCCCCACCAGAAAGTCTAGAATCTGGAGCGTACACCCTAATGACAGGGACAGTTTCTCTATGTGTTGACCGGCTTCTGTAAATAAACCCAAAGGTTGGTTAAGTAAAAGCCACCAGTTACTATAGTTTAACATTTAATTCTGGTTCAACCTTTTCTACAACCACCATACGCTTCCTGTGAAATTAGTTAATCAGAATATTTCCAAAGAAAAACAGAGCCTTCAGCTTGGGTGAGCTTTGTGGTAGGATGGCACACACCAGGTCTATGTAGATATTGGGCAATTTGGCCTTCTCTGTTGAACTGGCATGGCTCACTCCTATTAGCGCTAATCCACACAGTCATAATACAGGATGAAGGAAAGCAGATTGATATTATTAGATGTAAGTAGAGAGGGCTAATATGAGGAATGAGTTTAAGGAAGTGTAGAGGACTTGCACTGAATGACATCAGCACGTTTGTGGTCACAGGACATCACTAGTTTTTCAAACTGCTGTGGTGTAATCTTGGACCACTCTTCTTCCAGTCTCTTCCACAGTTCAGTAACTGTAGTGGGTTTCTTGGGGCAACTTTGTTGCCAAGAATTTTTCAGTTGTGTTTAGATAAGGACATTTTGCAGTGTGACAATAATTGCGGGCTGATTAGGGAATGGCATGTTGCCGAAGGAGGCAAGCACATTAGAGTTTACTAACCTTTTGGGCTTGCTAATAAATTTATGATCCTTCCACCCATGACTACTGAATAAGTCATAGTATTTACTTTATAACATGAAGAAGACAAGAGCTCCCAGCTGGTGTCCATTGGCTGTACACTGCCCTAGTCTTTTTATCCACTGCACTCTTTAAAACACTGCTATGCTGAGTAAAAATACATCAGCTCAGTGTTGTGTGTGCATGTGTGTGTGTGTGTGTGTGTGTGTGTGTGTGTGTGTGTGGTTAGCCTTGCATGGAGAATGCACAGAACGGAGTGCTAGAGGAACCGAGCTTGGTTGGGGTGACTCAATTACCCCTGATGGGAGGAGAGTGATATATCCATAGAAACCAAATTACTTGAGTGCTTCTGCTTTGTTAATGCTTCAGTCCAGCATGAGACAAGAGCCTTTTGGAGGCAGAATTCATGCATCAAGCTAATGGGCTTCTTAAGTATTAGGCGTGAATTTTCCCGCACTTTATGTCCATTCATAAATCTATGTGAAATATTGCTTTTAAGAACTTAAGAGCAAGTCTTATTTAATATTGCATACACATAAACTAAAGTCTATCTATATAAATTGACTGCATTTTTTGTAACGCCCAGTGTGTGTTTATGTATGTCCAAAACCTTTATAAAACTTATACTGCTTGTACTGCAGGGAGAATATAGATTGAAAATAGTGCTTTAAAACTGGTGCTCTTGGGTGAGGTGAATATTAAAGGTGAAAGTCATCTCAGCATATATAATATACATTAACAATGAGCAGTATAGCAAAAATATATCACAACAAGAACATTTTATGAGCCACGGTTTAAAATCCTGTGAAAAACCACTAGCTGAATTGTGCTTTTACTTAACGTCTTAATGATTTAACATGAAAAAAAAATAATATTGTGTTATCTCAACTGATATATTTGTTCGTCTCAATATCCAGCCCTAATATACAGTACATTACCAAAAAAACCCCGGAACATTAAGATACACCCTAAAATTAAAAGCTACATAGAAACTAGTTGCTGATTGAATGCTAGCAGATGATACCATTATCTTATTAAATGTACTTTTGTGTGTTGTTTGTTTTTTCCTCTGAAATATTCACAGGCATTTTTCAAAAATGTCAAATACTGGTTTCAAATACTAAATAGTGTTATCGCTGTTCTGAATGTATTCACTTTTACAAAACACTTTTATCCAGTGCAGTGTATATTTGAGACAAAATGAAGCCCAAGCAGTTGAGAGTTGATGAATTTGTTCAATGACCCAGCAGTATTGCTATATCAGTCCTGGGATTTGGCAACCCAAAACCTTCCAGTCAGAACATTAATTACTACACCAGGACTGCTAACTACATTTTTTTTTCCATATTGCCTGTATCGTGGCATGTTATTATCTTGCTCAATATAGAGCATGATTTTGTTGTGAGAACTACTCCTAAATGTCTGTTGCAAATACTCATTATTAACGTTATTTGTTATTTGTAACGTCATTGAAGATAATTAACTTAAACTGAAGTTATTCTAGAAAAACGTTAGTACCTGTTGTGCTTTGGACCTGTTGTGCTTCCAAAGCCTCTGCAATTTTCCTACTAATCACAAAACGAAATAAATGTGTGTGTGTCTGTGTGTGTGTGTGTGATTGTGAAGGTTTAACAAGACTTTTTGTTCGACCTAAGACTGTACATGCTTGTTATGATTCCAATCATCTGAAAACACTTCACAGATAAAACACTGGTATAAAACAAGTACCATCATGTTATGAATGTTATGTTATAAATATGGTTATGGTTTAGTCACTGGATACCCAGAAACTGAACAGCAACATGCAACATCCTGTCAGTGACTGGTGTGATGATGGCGAAATGATACTGTGAATAAGAATACTGGGAGACAGTCCTCATAATTACAGCAACAGTTAAAATGTATCCACAAATACAAGGGTGAGATCTGGGAATAAATTGAGTAGCTTTGAATAGAAAAGAATTGTTTCTTGCTTAGATGGTAATACGCTTTTCCACGAAATGTATACAGGAATGGAGGTGACCACGCAACTACAGGCAACAGGGAATGATTTTGAAAAATACACACTGATATCACTATACACTTAAATTTAGTGGTTCACTTCTGATTTCGTGCATAGAACACACAAAAATAACTATTAATGCGGATAATTTTCCTGACTTATTACTATTACTGTAACTGAAACTGCATTTACATATTACATAGATTGGAAGACAAAATATTTAGAGTGAGCTCATTTAAAAACGTGAAATTTGTGGTGTCAGCTAATCAATTTTATGTGTACTTGACATAAGCTAATGCCTATTCCACATGCTGAACGGAAAACCTCTCCTACCGAGCAACATCTTGTGTAACATATTTAATCTTGAGCATTTTAAAAGTGCATCTTCGCAAGCCATGCTGGGTCCACTTTTAAGAGCTTTTAAAGGTGGTGAAAGGAAAAGTGCTTTTTTGGCCGACCGCCAAGCGGGCAGAATGACCACACCTGTTTGAAAACTCCCAAACAAGACCAATCTGCTTAATAAGCGGCTTTCTATAGCACGCTACGTTGATTTGATTTATTTTGATTTATTCCTATTTGTAGCTTGGCACTTATTTTAGACCTAACAGTCACCAAATCCACATTTATATGAGATTCAGGATCTATTAGTAAAAAAAAAAGGGGGGGGGGCTTTTCTTAGAGGTTATCTGCTTATCATAATGAGCATGTGACACTGCTTCTTAAGCTAATATAGCCAGAATGAGAGTCAAGTTATTAGCATCTGAAAGCAAGTTGGTCGAGAATCAACGGTCAATTTATCTCATACAGAAGAGCACAAACATAAGCACGCACATCCTGCCTAAATTCTTTTCAAAGGAAGTCAGTTGTTTAAATTTATACACAACCTCTCTTAACAGTTGAAACAAGGGAAATGTGTGTATACATGTGTGCCCACGTAAAAGAACGCTTTCCCGCTGTTCATCGGGACATATATAAACCATTCTGTGGAGTAATTTATATATAAATGAGACAAATGGCGAAGGTTTTCGTTCACATCATTACAACCTGCTTATGTTCGGATCTTGGCTCAATCGGGAAGGGAACACCTACATGTACTGATATATTACATTACCAGTGAGATGACTATAATCAGTGGACGCAAATGCAAGAAAAATGCAAACAGGAAGGGGAAATATGTCATTATGCCTAAATTATACCCAACAAGCCCAAGGTCTATAGGGCTGGACTCCTGAGGGAGAGGATACAGCCCGGCTAACGCTCTTAAAAAAGAAAAAGGCAGCATTTACACGAAACGATCGTCCTCATAGTTGAAGGCAGGAAGCTTGTTGATGTAGAATGGGTGGTCTTAAACAATACCCACCCTGAGCTTTTCTTAAAAACAGCAAGCACATGCTTCCTTTATGCCACAGAAATCAGCCAGCCTGTTTTTATCTTTTTCTTGAAGTTAATTAGGCAAAAACACAGCCGCCACCATGTCAAATACCATCAGTTACTGATTATGTAGCATGTCTGTCATAAGTCACAGTGAATTCGTCGTTACTATAAAACCAATCACGTATTATAACAAGCGTATTAGTGACCTTATAAACCTTTTAATAATTTTTTTAAATTAAAGTCAACACTGCTGTCATCAAAGATTCGCACATTCTGATCAGCACTGTAGTGTAATTAATAATGAATAATACTTTAAATAAGTAAATGTTATTTCTTACTTCAAGTACTTCATGTCACAGAAGAAAAACACAAAACCCATAAAACCCAAGCTCGGGTGTTAAAAAGGCAAGAGGAAAATTCCTTCCAGCCCCCTACTAATGGCCCCTGTTCTCTGTCTAAAAAAGTCGACGAGCTCTCTCTCTCTCTCTCTCTCTCTCTCTCTCTCTCTCTGTCTCTCTCTCTCTCTCTCTCTCTCTCTCTCTCTCTGCTTCACATCATTGCTTTCCACTGAGGTTGCACTACACCCCATCTGTTTGTGTTTAAACTCAGTAGTGTACAGCGTCTGCTCGTTTTCTTTTCCTTTCAACTTTTTTGCGACCTTGTGTCACTTTTTTCACTTTTTTTCAGCCTTTTTACACTCTTTCTTGCTTTTCTTTTTTCTTCAATCTCCACCACTTCTCCAGCGTCCACCTTTTTTTCAGGGCTAATGGTGCCTAGGGGTTTTATTTCATTAGTCTCCATTTTTCCTTACTTTGTTTGGCTTGGGTATTCCCGCTACATGCCACACCCAGCTCTTTCTTTCTCCTTCTTCTTCTCCCTCTCCCTCTTTCTCTGTTGGTTCCTCTTTTCGCTGCTGGTTGTCTTTGCACTAAAACAAACAAAATAAAAACCTGTCGCACCACCCCCACACACCCCTGATCTCAAACACACACAGTTCGTGTTTACTAGTTTTCTGAGGACTGTTTATTGACATTCAGGAAAGTACTTTATCTATCTCCACATTCTTGTGTGTTTTTAATCATTATGGGAACATTTGGTTCTTAAAGGGACCTAAACATGCCCAATCACACAGACAGACTTTTCAAGGCCAAAACAGGGGGATGGACTCTGTGTTAACATTTTTTTACGAAAACTAATGTGAAAAATATGTTCCGCAATATTCTCCATATAAAAGTAATAAAAACTGTCTAGTCAAAAAGGATGCAAATGTCAGAACCGTTTTTTTTTTTTTTCTTCTTATCTTGTTCAGAGATAAACAAGGGCTTTAGTAAGCCTGTAATTGCAATGTCTTTAATAAATATTTGTTTAGAGTGAGCTGCTGTTTCGTAGTACTTTGGATATTTTGGAAACATAAAGTAAGTTAAGTTAGCTTAAATCTCCCAATAGCTAAATGACTAAACTATGGCTACTGTTAAACCTGAAACTAAAATAACACTTGTACACTTGTGTCAGATAAACTGATCGTCACAAGCGCAGTACGGTTTGGAATATTGTGTTTTAAGGAAACTTTTTGGTGCGCTCTCATTTTAAAGTCAACTTTCGCATTGATTTTTGATTTACTGAAACAGTATAAAGACCTGTTGAATGCTAATTGAGGGAACGCAAGTAGGAAAGTCAATGTCTGAGCTTTTTGCCATGCAAGCCGATTGATGCTGACATAAACGGAACGTTGTGTCTCCGATAAATGTAAGAAAGAGAGGGAAAGGGCAGGGTGGATGTATAAAGGGAGTAAGAGAGAGAGAGAGAAAGTGTGAGAGAGATTGGTCTGCATCGTCCAGCTGTTCAGCATGCCAGTCACGCACTGCTCGCCCTGCGTGTGTCTCAGCAAGCTGTGGGCTGATGGCTGTCTGTGCTCTATGCCAGATTCACAACACAATTAAGCTCCCATCCTCCTTCCCTCCATCAATTTGTCTATGCACCAACCACCGAGATGTTACACAGACCTATTTAAACCTAGGGATCCAGAATCAAATTATCCCTGGGAGACAACTGTAAGTTAGAGATAGTATAAAGATGTTAACCTGTCTCCCACCCTCTGCCATATTCCTCTTATTATATATTATTCCTTTAAAAATTAGGGTCGGTAGATGGACGATATGAGAGATGGAAGGAGACAGAACAATACGAGAGAAACAAAAAGGCCACAAAGAGCTCCAGGGCAAGGGAAAGTATCATCCGTTAAGCGACACTAACTTGTCTGAAGATGTTTGGGTAATGTTTTTTTTTTTTTTTACCCACAGTGTCCTCCTGAAGTAATTTGATGCTTTAAGGGTGTGGATTTGAGGTTGGATGAGAAAATACCAGAGGGGGGTCATGTTCTCATTTCCAGTACAGGATCCTTTATCTTCTTAGTGAAGTGCTGGAATATTTTTATATCGTAAATAGAAGTCACATTTTCGCAGTATTTGTTGAAGAAACCGAGCACAAGATGGAGGATGCTGGTTATGAGTAACATGAAGCGCACATGTAGGATCTTGCTTTTACATTTTTTTATGGTTTCATTTACTAGATTTACAGAGTTACATAATCACTGTATATTTCTAGTGATTCCCATTCCCTGGTCTCCGTTGTCTGGGTTTGGTTGCTATGGTTACAAAACTAGTACAAGAGCCAAACCTCTGTAAACAGGCTGAAATGTGGTTTCATTTCTATTTTTTTCCAGACTCTCTCTCTCTCTGTCTGTCTGTCTCTCTCTCTCTCTCTCTCTCTATGTCTGTCTGTCTCTCTCTCTCTCTCTATGTCTCTCTCTCTCTCTCTCTCTCTCTCTCTCTCTCTCTATATGTCTGTCTGTCTCTCCCCCCTCTCTCTCTCCCTCCCTCTCTCTGTCCTCTCTCTTCTCTCTCTGTCTCTTTGTCTGTCTGTCTCTCTCTCTCTCTGTGTCTCTCTCTGTCTCCCTTTTCTTTTTTGTTGTTTATTTATACACAAAAAAAGAATCTGCTGGTTTGTTGTCATATGTCCACTGAATTCCTTAAATCTTCGCTTTATCTATGTTGCAATGGAAAATAATTGTGAAATAAGGAAGTATTAACGCCTGAAAAAGTCGCAGTCACTTGAGAAGTAGGGACTAGCGTGTAAATAACCTTGCTCTCACTCTGACACCTGGTGGTCATATGGGAGTACTACACTCTCGACACAGTTGTACTGTGAGAAACAACACATCATTTCAACTAGGTATATTTAGATTATTTATTCTTTAGTGATCTATGTATATATATATATATTTTTTTTTTTTTTTTTTTTGTATTGCTATTTTTTTGCCAAATAGATTTCACTTTGATTAAAGTCCAGTCACTACAGACAAAACTCTAACAAGTTAAAGAGCTTTAGTCTGCATTATAGTTATAGTGAAATTTAGGTGAGCAAATACGGTCTTCATAGGCCGAACAAGTGAAAAATCATTTCAGATTCACAGACTGGAGCACTGAAGCATGAATTTGCAGGGAAATGGAAACACCTCCACTCAAAAATTCAATACTAGCTCATTTTCTCTGACTAAATAGTCGAACTGTTAAAATCACCAAAAATGTACTGGGTGAAAAATCCATAATATTGACCTGCTTTTATTCCCTCCTATAGGTATCTACATCCTGATTGCTGTTGGTGCTGTGATGATGTTTGTCGGATTCCTCGGTTGCTATGGCGCCATCCAGGAGTCTCAGTGCCTGCTGGGAACTGTGAGTCACTCATTATCTAGTCAGTACATTTATCTTATCCCTCAGTCATCTCCCTTAGAGAGACAAGTCTGCTCTCACATGTTAGTGCTCAGTTTTCTCACGTTTTTATATCCAGCTATGACAGTTCCATAATAAATATTGCAGTTAACTTGTGCTGCAAACAATTGCACTGCTTTACTTTTGTCACGGCCGGGTGCCTCGACATACACAGGACGTACACAGGAACACCGGGGGAGAAAACTCAGAAACAACAATACCAAAACAGGGTACCGGGAACGAAAGAGGCACACAACTACAACGAGGACTCAGCAACCAATAAACGCAACACAACCGGAATAAATAGGGAAAGTAATAGTGACACATTAGGAACAAGTGTGCAGAGGTAGAGAGGGACTAAGGATCGGGCAGGGCAAACACGTGAAAACACAAAACAAACCAAAACACAACACAGAACACACGCTGCCGGAAAGCCCCCTAGTGTTCTGGCAGGGAAATGTCCAACCCTCCTGACAATTTTTGAACATTTATTCATTGTGATGTGAAATGAACACACACACACACATCCAAAGCTAGGGAAGCAAATACACTTAATTTAGCATAGCCAATCCACCTACCTTCATTTTTTAGAAACAGGCAAACATGGATAAAACCCAAATGAACATGAGGTTGATGTTAGACCAGGGGCCCTGGAGATGTGAGGCAACAGCTCTACTTGCTGCACCAGTGTGTCACCTGACTATATTTTTATACAGGTGCAAAACTTCTTTTATTGCCCATGTTAAAAATTAAACTGTGAAATCATCTCAACTGTAAAAAAGAAAAACAATAGATCACTCCAGATTGTTTGTTTTCAAGAATAACATTATGGCTGCGTGGGCTTTAGATTTCAGGTAGAGTGATGAAAAAAGTACAGAATTCATTATCACTATGTTTTCTCTCCTTTCTAGTTCTTCGCCTGCCTGGTCATCCTGTTTGCCTGTGAGGTTGCTGCTGGTATCTGGGGTTTTATTCACAAAGACCATGTGAGGGGGGAATATACTAACATAAGACACATTTTCCATTTAGTTGTAATGTATATCCAGGACACCTCCAACTGATTATCTTCACTGTGTTTTCAGATTTCTAAAGATGTGATCGCCTTCTATGACACCGTGTATGACCGTGGCGAAAAAGCAGAAAAGAAAGATTCAGCAGTTGCTGTACTAAAGGTCTTCCACGAGACTGTAAGTTCACCCAAACTGTGACATTTTTTATCCGTAAACACTGTATAGGCTGTGACATAAAGAATGATTTAGAGGTGAGGAACTGGACAAAGGTATAGAAATATTATTAGTAATTATTAGAGACGATCTACAACAGATAATATGTCTCATGATATACAGGCAAACAGCCAGCAAAATGTACAGAAAGTACTGCATTTTCCTGTAAATTAATGTCTACAAAACCTTTTTACATGTAAGAACTAAAATCAACAGCTTACAGTCAGTTCGTAAAAGCAAAGGATAACATGATATCTCAGAAAATCTTTGTGTGGCATCATTTATCATGACCTAAATATTATATTGTCATTATATTGAAAATTTGTTACGATTGTTTATTATTTCATTTATTAAAGGAGTCATCATCATCACAAAGTAGTGGTTTTGTCATGTACAATACATACCTTGCTGCCCTTGTTCATTATTCATTTGGTGGCTTTAAGAAAACTTAAATGTAGTACACAAATTTCTTGATGCTGTACTTGTATTTGCAGCAGTATTCAACACATACGTCTCCCAGACATGCACACACACACATACACACACACCCCTACACGGATATTTAATAAAAATGATAATAAAAATCTACTAATAATTTATTTATTTCTTAATTTTTTTGAAGCATGACAAATATTGTTTAAAAGACAAATATGTTTCTTGAAGCACCACTCTGTCTTTAGTTGGTCTTGTTGCGTTACTTTTTTCCAAACACAGTGTGACACATTGATCTTGTTCTGTATTAAATGTGCTATCTCTCTGCTTTTTAGCTGTATTGCTGTGGCAAGAATGCAATATGGTCAAATATTGCATCCTGGTTGGTCGAACATTGTCCTAAAAAGACAGCCGTTATTGAATTCATTCCGGTAAGCCTTATCCAAACACATATTGAGTCCTAGTTCAATTTGCGTTCGTTTTATTTTCATGAGCGATAATTTAATGGTTTTGTTTCTGATCACATACACTTCAATGTGTCTAACCGAACCAATATATTCTTTCTTAGGACTGTCACTCCAAAATCACGGAGCTCTTCAATGACAAGATCTATCTGATTGGCATTGCTGCCTTGGTTGTTGCAGTCATCATGGTGAGTTATTTTAATCCTGATTTTGCAGTCGCAGAAAAAAAGAAAATCACACATTATGGAAAAATTCATTAGTACTGAATTGAGTTAAGCAGCCTTTGCAATGCAAAAAATATAATGTTATTAAGACCTCCTTATTACATCAGACAAGTGTTCTCTGCATGAGCCCAGATCATGCTGAATGATGATATAAACACAACGTAGTCATTTTTATCTTTACTCACTAGTCTGTCATTAATGGATCTTCACTGATTAATTTGATGTGCCTCACACAATCTGACTATAGTGCAATCATGTCATACAATGTGACAAGTCACTGTCTTAAAAGACCCTGATCAGACAGTCGAACACCAGATTAAGCAAGAAAGAGTGAGCTCCCGAATAGGCAGCAGAAAAGCTTTCACTCTATACTTGAGAAATCATGCCATGATCCCACAGATGTTCTGGGCCAGGAGCAGAATTTGCAGTGCTGTCTGTGTGAGTGGGATGGTATACCCAGCACTGGGCAGTTGTGGACATCTGCCAGTTTATATATTTGATAGAGGGTAGATCGCACTTACCTCCGAGTGTAACACGCAGCACTGTGAAAAAGATGTGGTTAGCTGGCTTCACATGTCTCAGAAAGTACCAGCTAGCTTTTGTATGATAGTGGAATAAATGTAGAAATGATTTTTAATTTGTTTTTTTTTGTTTGTTTGTTTGTTTGTTTGTTTTTTTAAAGATCTTCGAGATGATTTTCAGCATGGTGCTCTGCTGTGGAATTCGAAACAGCCCGGTATACTGAAAGACGATTTGGCGAAGCAGGCTGTGGGTGTTTGGCATTTGGAGATACCAGCCAATGAAATTGAAGGAAAACTTTATTCTCCTGATTAATTTTTGTATCTACCCTAATTTCCTAATATAGTCAGTTTGTCTTAAGGAGCAAATGATTTTATTCTCTGGTGTGTTTTGTTATTATGATACTCCAGTAGACAATGGCAAGACTAGGACAGAATTGTTAGATGCTTATACACACATACACAGTTAAGAAAACAAATTGGATACATAAAACGAATCGGCCACTTAGATTCTGTTTTCTGTAGAAGTGTTAACAGTGAGGAGAATTACTATTGCTATTGGTTTCTTTTATTCTTTTATTATGTACGTAAGACTATTGATTTCTTATGTATGTAAAAAAACACAAATTGTATATTTGGCTTTGCAGCATGAGTATTGTAATTGGACAGCCCTATGAACCTTCTTTTCTGAATGTGCTTATACGTTTTTTCAAAAGGTCAACCACTAAGAAATAGTATTAGTGAAAAGAAAGAGGGTCAGACCTTAAAACATGAATATTGAAGTTTCAATCTTGTACCTTTGTGTAGCTGAAATATGTAATGCCATGTAGCCCTGGCTTCCTTTGTGCCATACATTGTGGGCCAGCAAATTGCCAGAATCATAGCTGTTGCAAGCATGACCATGCTCTGAAACCCTAGCAAGTCTTTAGAAATTAAAAGTCCTCTAATGCTAATGCTGTGACTAATGTTTGCCTGCATGTTGTTCACTGAGGAAGGTGGAAACCAGCAGAATCGTTCGCATAGCTTTGCTTTGACTGCTGGAATTTTTCTGACCTCTGACCCCAGGCCACCCTCACGCTCTTGACTAACCCAAGCCAAAGCTCTTATATGCACCTCCCAGCCTTATTGACCGAATGTCCTATCCTTCAGTAATTGAGACTGCATTATCTAGTATGTCCTGTTGATTCCTAGTGGAATTTCTTACTCGTATATTGTACTCTATATTCTGTATCCATTTGATGGAATGCTTTAAAAAAAAAAAAAAAAAAGGATAAAAGATGATAGTATTTTGTTTTTCTTCTAAGTAACTCCTTTTTGCCAAAACTTTGCTGGGAATTGCTTAACAATGTCATAGCATCAGTCTACTGAGTATACTGTAAGGCTCTGGTGTGTGAGCGTGTGTTTGATGTGTTGATGGTATAGCCTTTTGGAAAGATCTAGTATTTACAACTTAAACTCACTGCCTCTGCCACTGCCATTGATTGCAGTTACTGTACCTCTTAGTTCCACAAGGTGTCGCCCAAATAACATTCGTTTTCTACAATCAGAAACACTTCATTGTTTCTTGACACTTTAATTAACTTCCTCTAATATCAATCGAAGACATACACCTACATCGTATTCACTACATAAATTTAATGCACTCCTTCTATCAGCTATGTTTCTTTTAACCCAACACACACATACATGCCCATGCACCACTTACATTGTTTCCTACATACAAGCTGTAACTGTCACTTAATGCCTACGCTGATATGCTGATCAAATGTCTTGTAATATGTACAGCTATATATTATTGTACTAATGACTATGTAAAGGCATTGTGATATCTTTTTTTTTCTGGTACTTGTCAAATAAAGGACAGAGATTACAGTGATTACAGCTGGCCAGGCCTTGCAGTCCCGCAGAAGGAGTCAGACATATGGATAATAACAGTCAGTATTTACATGAAGAGAAATGATGGAATTCGTAATCAGCATCCATTCGGACGATGTCCCATTCAGCGGGACACACTCTCACTCCAATCTCTGTCCTGGTTCACCCGATTCATATAGTTCCTGGTTCTTTTTTGTTGCCCAGATACTTAGGGATTAAATGTATTTTACAAATAAATCGTCTGTCATGTTGTTTTCATTTCAAGAACACTATATCGCCCAAGATGTGGATACTCAACCATCACACCCATATGTTTATTGAGAATTTTATTCCAAAGTTGGCCACCCTGTGTGTATGGCTTTTACTAGATTTTGGGGAGGCTTGCCACTAGATTTTGGATTATTAATATTAAAGGTTGGGCACTGTTGGTTTGTTGAGGAGGCCTGGTCTACAGTCAATGTTCCAGTTCATCCTAAACTTCTACAGTGGGGTTGAGGTCGAGGCTCTGTGCAGTGCCGTCAGTTTCTTCCACATCAGCCTTGGTAAACAAACAAAATAAGTCTCACTTGTTGCACAGGGTCATGATCATGTTGAAACAGGTTTGGGCCTCTTTGATAAAGTGCAGGGAAATCTTAATTGTACAGAATACAAAGATACAATAGTCCCAACAGTTTGGGAAGGTTCATTGTTAGCCTTATAGTCTATATAATATGGTTTTAAAGCAGTAATACAATAAGAAGCGATTATAATATGCAGATAAATTTGGATAAAATAGGCTGTGATTTCATTTATTTATTAGATTTTAGACCTAAACATTTGCGTTATGTGGTAAAGTTGAAGCAAACAAAAACAAGGCTAATTCTGAAAATGTACCAATGCTGATAGAAAAAAAGAACAGAGTTGCAACTTGTTTACTTGAGACTTAGCCATAATAAAAGTCTAAGGACGGAGATTCAGGCAACAATCTCCCTGACAACTTTTTATTCTTTCGTCACTAGTGGGGAATAGGTTGAAACTGTTTCAGGTAATGATTCATGCATTACAGATGGAATGAAAGAGGTTACAAAAATGCTTGATTTTTCTTTCACATATTTAACCCTTCTATTCACTGATGTGTCATGAAATTCACTGGTCTCATGTTCTAAAATTCATGTTGGGGTTTGAAAAATGCTGTGTTGTGAAGATTTATCTTCAGCTATAAGCGTTACCCTGAAGTGAACTCAAAGGAGGAAGAAACCTTTAAAAAGATTCTCAGGACTGTGAATCACAGGGAGGCTTTTGTAAGAAACAGTGGATGCTGACCAACATGGTAACTTGTCACATTTATGGGCTGGGCGTATCAGACTGAGCAGTCAGTACAGGGCTTTAGTTTTATTTAAGGAACAAAGGCTTCTTAGTTCTCCTTTCAAACTGGGAGAAATGCAAAAGGGGAAAAAACACAGATCAAACAAATCTTGTCTAATGTAAGGCTGCTAATGTAGAAGCACACAAACATGTAATTATACCAGGAAAGCTCCACATGAAGTCAAACTGCTCCGCACCATTTTAGAGAGATGTCTTCTTCAAAATCTTGATGTTCAGCAACCTCCAGCACTGACTGCCTGGTTTCCTCAACTCCATACTCAGATTGGTTTGCGCCTGGTTTCATTCCTCGTCCTAGAGAATAACTGCTCTCCCACACCCCCATCATCTTCTGAGATTTATAATGAGGAGAAGGGAGGGATGATGTAATGTATTTTTGAGTGGGTATAACTAAGTTTCTCCTCTTCTCACCCCTGTTGATAAGGGAGCCACCTTAGAAACAAAGAAAAGAGAAACTAAACAGAGAAACTGGAGAAGAAGCAAGCAGATAACTAAGAAAAACATGACTCTTTGAGGAAACTCTTTCATAGGCTTCCAGTAAACGTTTCATTAGAACATTTAACTCTCCATCAAACTACAGAAGTTCTCTAATTTCTTTTCTTTTCTTTTTTTTTTTACTGTGTTTCTAAGGTGGTGCATACTAACGCACTCTTTCCGTTCCTGACTATTCTAACTGCATAATTAAAGTCGAGGTTGAACTGACGCTTTGGAGGAAGATTTGCACTGAAATCCATTCCGCCATTTCTTTAATTCCCTGTCCATCCATCCATTTAACACCACCCGCATCCACATAGTTCTTTTTTGTCCCGGTGGACTGCTGCGTGGGGGCTCATTAGACAGGGTTGCCAGATTTTACAAAGTATATAATGATTTTTATGTGTAAGGATGTTTAGTTTGTGCTGGACTCGTAGTGTTTCGTTTGAAAATACAAGCGCTGGGGTATGGGATGGACTAAGTAAGGTTGGGGTGGGGTTTAATGCGTGATCAGTAGCGTGCAAATGAATCAATCTGGCAACCCGAACAAGAGAAAGAGGAGACTACTCTGTGGAACGGCGACACAGGAGTCAAGTAATAGACCTGAATTGCCTGTGTATTTCGGAAGCGGTCGCTAGACTTTATTGAAGCTCTATTTAATCTCGAACCACTTTTTCTGGCACGGATACGATTTCCTTGGAAAGTTTGGATTTTTTTCCCCCCGTTTGTTTTATTTCGTTTTCGGTCACTGGTATATTGGACTGTGCGTTAAATTCGGGATGAGCACCAGTGAGGGTCTGTTTTTCTCGGCTTTGCAGCCACACACAGCCGTGAGCACATACGCCGTACCGAATGACCGAGACCTCACCGCGGACCGGCAGTCCAGGGAGAAGCGCGTGCAGCAGCAGGTCCAACAAAGGCTCGCGGAAAAAGCGTCAACAGGTGAGGCGCGCGGAACAGCAAGAACCTGCACGAGACAACTTTGTCTAGTTATTTCTTAACATATATAACATAGATTTCACTTTTCACGATTCTTCCTTAATTATGTGATATTGTGAGGTGGATGGGAGGAGGTTGGAAAGGTGCAATGCAATATGCGATGCCCTGAAATTGCACGTGCGTACTCCGTTAGTAGCTACAGCACGTGTGACGTCATGCAAAGTGTGTGGTGACATGTAAAACTAATAATTATTCATGTGAGCAAACCATCTGAAAAATGGAAACGTGATGAACGTGAAACAAGTAAATGTGATATGCATGTTAAAATAAAAGGTCATCTGAACTATCACATGTGAAAACTAGGACCTAAACTAATATAAAGTGTCCAACAACACATTTCAGTTTCACTGGGTGATTAATCCCATGTGAAGTTCATGTGACCCTTCTGTAACATGGCATTCACCTAGAGGTCCTGCTGCCCAGTTGTGGGGTTTCTGTTCTCTGGATCAGTTCACTGTATCCTATTATGATGTTATTGCTTATAATAACAAATACAGTGGTACAGTTTTTTACATTTTGGTTACTATTACGCAAAAGCCAGCAATAAGGTTAATTAACCTAGCTGATGGGAATTACAGTTCTGTTATCAGTACACACAGGCAGTGCCTCTACCCATCTCTAAATACACACAATAAGCCTCTACACCCTCCATAGCCTTCAGCATTGTTATTGTATCACAGGGTTCATGGTTTGCTGTTCAAATATTTGGAAAAAGCCTGCAGAGACAAAAGGACATGTTGAAAAGCTACACGCAATTGAGATCTGCTTGAGTTTAAAAATGGAGCGAACAGAATGGAGAGAAAATGCAAAAATTGCAAAAAAAAAAAAAAAACTTCCCTAGTAGTTTGACAAAATTTCCCTGTATATTGTGGGGTTTTTTTGCATATCCCACAATTAATGAATTAGTCACACTGGCTAACAGATATGACATTATTTTGGCTTCTGTTATTAAAACCACAGCCATTTTTTCCCCTAAAACTCAGAAGGCTTTTCACAGGGCTTGTCTTAAGACAGGGTTCCTAATATTCAGGAACTCAGAATGGCACTGTCACGCTGATAGTCACAGTTTTGTCAGATGCTGGATGTCCAGGCAACCGACTGTGATTATGGAAAATCCTGTGGGAAAATTGTTATCTCGTTTTATGTAGATCTTTTTATGTCACTATGAAAAGCCGCAAAGCTTCACTAAAGGGCAACATTTTGCAGTTTCCTTTTACCTCAGAAGCCCTGCATTTAAGACTTTAAAGACTTACTTTACAACTGCATAAAGACTTTCTTTCCTCCATTTAAGACTTTCAGTGGATACTGTCTGATCACTTTTGTCCTCAGGATTAGAAACTAAAAAGAAATAAAAATCATTCTGGTGTGTGTGCGTGTGTGTGTGAAAGACGCAGGTGTGATTATGTTGCTTTACAAATGCAAAATGTTGAAAATGGGTCACACCAGACTATTGTGTTTTGGTAGTATTTGGCTAGAGAGTTGTGTGTGTGTGTGTGTGTGTGTGTGAGTGCAAGGTATCATTTACCTCTTCTTGGCTCACTATAGGCATGGAAATTAGGTCATGTGTCATTTCTGAGCCTTTAATGAAGCTCCAGTGTTAACATTATCGTGTTTACGCCTTCACCTACTACTGTGAAAGACAAAACCTTGTGATAAGTGTTTGCCAAAGATTTACATTTATGTAAGCAAATACATTAGACCAAAGCTTTATGTGCCATGATAAATTTGGTATGTTCCTTGGAGCATAGAGAATAATTTGTTCATTGGAAAAAATAGTTCATAAACATGTTCTAAAGAATTATCCTGCTTTTATATTGAAAGTAAATGTCATAATTTTCCCAGACAAGAATTTTGACTCATTTCCCTGTCCCAAGGAAGGAACAGAAAACTGCTGACTGGAAATTCCCTTATAATGAAAGTTTATGGGCAGTTGGGCCAGATCTAAATTTGTAAAATTCATCCTTTCAAAGGATGTGTGTGTAACTGTTCTTGTGTGAAGGCCATGGTGGAGGTGTCATGCTGTTTTCGTTCTGAGGTAGTTTTCTTTCCTTTCTGCTTGTGTCCTTGCCAATTATGTACCAATAACTGGTTTCCAGTCTGTGAACACAACTAGATAGGGATTCTAGATTCCTAATAGATAAATTACAATTAGACTATTAGGAAATCAGAACTCTGGATATGAAAAGAATCGACCCTACAGACTATGTGCTTATTGGTGGTCGCTGATTAAACTTTTAAGTGCTGTAAAGTATTCAGAAACAATGTTGAGATGTCTCAGGACATTCAGTATGAGCTATCGTGTCCTGATATAGCACAAACCTGGCCTATATTGTGTCCTGCGTAATTCTGGCCATCCGTAGCTGTGTTTTCAGAAACCCAATTTTGTAGGAACAGTCCTGTTGATGGAATAGATGTGTTTTATTATATAATGCGCTACCTTTTGAGTTATAAAGGTGAATTAATCAAGTACTGTTTGTCAAATGAGGTCAAGATTTAGTTCATTATGGGTCTGTGCACCAAAGACCTATCCAAGTACTAGTGTTTAACACTTAACTAGTGTTAGACTTTGGCAATGGCATGCTATGTTATCTCCTCATCTGTGGCCCCAGTGAACTACTAAACTCCACTGCGATGTCTCTCGTTGGTGCCTGTAGAATTTACGTTCCCATGAGGCCTGAATTTTTGGGAATTATCTCAAACTCAAGGAACAACTGTGCCACGTGTTATAAAACCCACACTGCATTGTATACTTAGCGAACCAGTGTGGCAGCTCTTTTTAATTCGGCTGCATGTCATGGATTTGCATTCAGAGCTTCTTTAGCCTGTATGACAAGTGAGGTCTAGATCTTAGAGCCCAGCCTGTTTGAATTAAATCCTACATAGCTTCAGTGTGCTGAAGATGCTCAATACATGACCCTGCACTAATGAAAATATTTAAATCCGATGCAGATGTTTCTGGACGGTGGTGTGCCTTTCAGTTTTTGTTTGAGCTGTTGTTGAGTGATGAAGTAAGACATGAAATAGAATGACAGTAAAGTAGAATATAACCTTATGATAGATTGCTTTAAGGAAGAACATTATTTTGGAACAGAACCAATGTCTAAGATATGCGTATCCATGAATACAGTTCAAGTCAACTTCATTATTCACATTTTTATTTACATAGCTCTTTTAGCAGTGGACATTCTTAAACAAGTAGCTTCACTGAAATATGGATACAGCTTTAAATTTAGATCCTTAAATGAGCAAGCCAGAGGCAGCAGAGGAAGAGGAAATACTTGCTAAGACAAGATGCAGAGGAAACCTTGAGAGGAACCACACTCTCAAGTCAAGGGACCCTTCCTTGTCTGGGAGACAGCAGATGATATGGGTGCAATTATGAGTCATTACACTTCCGCAACTGTGTGCTTTACAGTCAGGCGGTATATGTGTTTAATAGGTCTTGTTTGCAAACTTTAAGGTCATTAGGCAAAGTTTACTGGTTTTATTAAAGTTTATAAGTTGATGGTCCTGAAGTCACAGGGGAAGAAACTGTAAAAAAAGATGTTTCCAGTTGGCTAGAAGAAGACGTATGCTTGAACCATATTGTACTATTTGTATATTATACTCGCTTTCCTCCACTATTGCAATTGGCTCATGCCTGCTGCCACCTCATCTTCTTTTCAATGTTATCAAGGCATTCTTCTAGTTCTGGGGCCTAAGCCTATTCCCTGTTTCTTTAGAGGAGGCTCTGCAGCTGTGTTTGTTTCCTTAGTGACCACACACCATCAAAGAAAGGATAATGACTAGTCAGCAGGAGTTACATCTCTACTGGCATCATGCTGCATTTAGAGCTTTGATGCTTATTCAGTTTGAGCACTGACCAGTGTACATCATACAGCTCCAGAACAAGTGGCTTTCCATCCTGCCCTGTAATACAAGAGGTTGGCAATTCACAAAATGTTATGAAGGTATAAAATTATGAAGTTAGTTACTCAGTGTCTTTATATGTCTGCAGAATGAACAGGCATGAGAATAAGTAAAACATAAGAATTTTTAACATGCATGTTGTGCGTCAACAACACACACTCCTTTTATTGTCCAGATATAAGAATAACAAAGATACCAAGGAACAAAGGACTAGAGAGCTATACTTAGGGTAATGAATACATTTCCTCAACTCCTGGGCAAGACAAGACCAGGAAAAGGATAAGCGTTATATAGCAGAGACCTGGTATAGGCAGCATGAGACAGGATGCAAGTGTGTAAACTTGATAGGAGCTTTGTCTGGGCGTTTACAAAAATCATAGTGTGGGGTGAGGCAGGCAGAGTTAGGTAGGTATAATCTATGTCAGAAATGTAACATGGAAACTGATCAAATCCAGAAAATCAGGAAACTAGAAAAGGCTGAAAATGAGCCTTGCTTGACTTACAAGTGATGATAATCTGTATCATATGCATATTAATAATGCATGATAAAGCAAAGACACAATGGGTTTGAAGATGGGACTAGACCAGAAAACAACACATGAACACATGAGAGTTTGTTTCTAAGGAAATGGCAATGGAAAAGGTAGAATCCATGACAGCTACATACAAGGCAGTCCTGAACATAAAGAAGAAGAACTACTTTTCTTGCATTTGAAATTTTATGATTTTATGCTATAGCTCAAGGTACACAAACACAAATGCTTAATAAATAAACATAAGAAGCTTTGTTCATTTGTAATTCAGCAACTGCTCTTAGACGATTTTTTTATTTTTGGTAAGTAGGTTTTCTGTTTCTTTTCTCAGTTCAGGTAAATTCTTGCTTGAGATAATTCCACATACACTACAGACACAGTAGATGGATGTAAGATTGAAAACAGTAGTGTTGCTTTGAGTAGCTCTCGTATTTTGACTGAACCTTTAGCCAGACTCTGTATCAGACAGTCTCAGCATGACCTGTTCACTGGTCACTCCTCTTGAATCAATGACTCCTGTGTTGGAGACATTCCTGTCTTGTTATTCGGGATGTGTTATCAGTAACCCACTGCTGTTTTTAGACTGCTGATTGAGTGGGAAGCTGTGCAGTGATGAACTTCGTCAAGTCTCCGAGTAAACATTTTGTGATAAAGCTGACAGATATAAGCAGGGTTTGGTGTAATACTCCTTAATATTTCTCAGGCTACTGTTACTTTAAGACGATGCTCGGAAAAATTGCATCCGCTTCATTATTTAGCTGTCAGTAGGATTTATGATTGCATTCCCAGCTTTAGCAGGACAGCTGCCAGACAATAGCCTCCCTTATTGCGTTGCTCATGAATACAGCTAGGCTCATATTGATCGCTTCTTTTGAAATTACAGTAAGGAATTTCCGTTTCATGAACAAAAGGACTAAGGATGCAATGTTACTGAGATGAAGGGGGAGTTTGATAGAAATTAAGTCTGTGGATGCCCAGAAACAGCTATCAGGTCTAACAGATTAGAGTGTAAAACATTGTTAGAATCAACTAGTAAGCAATTGAAACTGTTTTAAATACCTATATTGCAACATCACCATATGACTTTAGCTCAGCTGAGGCTTTGTATCTGAACTTTTCCAGATCAGTTTAAGAAAGGACGTGACCAACACACTCCCACATTCTGCTTGAAAATTTCTAGAATGAAAAGCTGGGAACACAGAGGAGGCAAGCAGCTTGTAAGCGTCAGATCTTTGTGCCCTGGTCACGCAAAGGCATTTTGAAGAAGACCAGATGTCCAGATATCAGTAGAAAGCTCTGATTAGACTCTCAAGAAACTCCTTGTCCTGAGGGTTTATCATTTAATAAGAAAGTAAATATCTTTCAGTAACTCCTTCATTTTATTTGTGTCAAGGTGAGCTACTGCTCATACCGGTCCTACTGTTCTTCTGCTGAATGCTCTTTGATAGTTAAAGCAATATAGAGATGAAATTTTATTTTTAGCATTACAGAATCAGTACAATAAGTATTATCAAACTCTGATACTTACAGTTATGTTACAGCTTCAGTACGAACCCAACTATAAACAAGAACATATCCACAAAAATGAAAAATAAGTATTTCTCTCTACACATTCCCCTCAAACACTTATTTGGAGCTTTTTGGGGATTTTTGGTTGACTCACCGTGTAGGTCTCTGGGGGGAAATAAAATCTTGAAATATAGCTGTTAAGACAACATTAATAAAGCATGACAATGTTTACCTAAAATAGTTTTGTTCATTTTTTTGGGGGGGGTGAGAAATGTAGAAGGATTTTTAGATTAGAGTTAACTTCACACTTTTGGCAAGCTTGATGAGCTGCAATTGCAGCACACAGAAAGCCAAACTCTGATTTCTTAAAAGGAAAAAAACAACTCCAAAACCTTCTCAGCAAGACCACCAGTGCCGAATTGTCTACACTGTCGGACGAAAAAAGGGAGCTGTTTTTGTATGTCTAGCTAGGCATCCGTAATTTATTCATCATTGCTGTATATGTTGAAAAAAGGACCACACACTAACGCGTTTGTGATTAAAGGCTTGTGAACTCCTTCTCTATGCTCATTTCTCAAATAACATGTAATTATGATTTTATATTTTATGTCATGATTATGAAAGAAAGCCAGTCTTATTTAACCTACTTTGACAAAACAAGAAACAGTTGCAATCATGTAGTGTATAATTTTTTATTATTTAAATGAAATAAACATTAGTTAGTATGTTTCTTTAGCTGGCGATTTGTCTTGAAAAACAATAAATAGAAGAATTATGTTATTTACTACCTATGCAATTCATATACAGCCACTTGAATAGGAACTGCTTGTTGAGAGATCAGAGGAGGATGGCCAGACAGGATCGAGCTGACGGGAATTATACAGGGACTACAAAACCATGCTGGAAAAGTATTTCAGAACACAAAACATGCCAAATTTTGAGGCAGCTGGGATTAAATAGCAGAAAAACAACTTCAGGCTCTAGTCCTGTCAGCCAAGAATAGAATCTAAGGCTATAGTAGGCACAGGTCTTTTCCCAGTCCTCAGCTTACCAGTGTCAAGCCATTAAATTAAGACAAAAATCTGGATGTTTTTTTATTGATGCATTTTGTTACTGTATGCATAATTTACACTTTAGACCATAAAAATTTGGGGATTTTTTGGTTAAGGTATTTCAGGCTCTTTTTAAGTGCAGACATTTTTTAAAGCATATAGCTGTCACAAAATTTTCTTTCATTTTTGTTTAAACCCAACAGACCTGCCATCCCAGTATTAAGACGAAATTAACACGAATATATATATATATGTATATATATATATATGTATATGTATAATTTCTGCATTCGTTTATAAGCTCTCTTATGTTGGCAGGTTCTACCACAGACTGTTATTCGGAATTCTTCTGACATTTTTAATATGATTCAGATGAAGATTGGCATACTTGTCATTTAATTATTGCAAAGAAATAAAAAGACAAAATCAAATCCATATGCTAATATATAGACAAGCAGTAATGAAAAGTGAAAATCAGAAATGAAGCAATTTAAACAGAATAGTGCTTTTATGTGTGATTTCATGATTACTGGAAAAAGTATGTCAATTTTTCATTTACTGTAGTTTTATTTAAACATTTTATAAAGACCTGGTATGTTGGTTGGCTTCGAATCAGATTATAGAGTGTTTTAACAGTCTGGCTGGTTCTGAAATCCTAGGGTTAGGGTTAGCTTTTGAAGCAAACAAGTCTGATAAGTAGTCCTCCTCCCACTGTCTCAAACTAACTGGTGTTCATTTCTTTATAGCTGACTTCATCTTTTCCTGTTTCCTCTGAAATTTTTTAATGGTCGAATTAGGAGTAAGAGAAAACGTGTGTGTGTGTGTGTGTGTAGAGCAGGGGTGGTCCAAAGAGATAAGGGAGATAAAAAGTGACAGATTAACAGTGAATTATAGCAACCAAAGGTAATTCAAAAAATTCTAATTATTCAGTAAAATTCAGATACACTACCGGTCAAAAGTTTGGACACACCTTTTATTTCAATGTTTTTTGTTTAGGGATTTATTTTGTTCTACATTCTAGAACAATACTGGAGATTTCGAAACTATGAAATAACACACATGGACTTAAGTAATCCATATGTAATGACAACAAAAAACAGTCAGTTGTTATTTTAAGACACGAAGGTCAGGTGTTCTGGAATAGTTCTTGCAAGAACAGTATTGTCGAGTGCATTTGCAAAACCCATCAGGCACCATGATGAAACTGGCTCACATGAAGACCATCCCAGTAAAGCAAGACCAAAACTGACCTCTGCTGCAGAGGAGAAGTTCATTTAGAGTGACCAGCCTCAGAAATCACCAATTAACAGCACCTCAGATTAGAGCCGTTATGAAGGCTTTACAGAGCATCAGTAGCAGACATATCTCAATATCAACTGTTCAAATGACATTATTGTGTATTTCGGCCGCCTTCAGCATTGTTTTACAATGTAGAAAGAAATAAACATCAGGAAAGACCATGGAATTAGAAGGTGTGTCCAAACTTTTGACTGGTAGTGTACTTCTGCCTGTAGTATGAGTTCTTCTGTTGAACTTTTGTTAAGATGTTATCCAAACACTTGACTAAATTCCCTTTAGCTTCCTGGGGTCTTACCGCTGATGTCATGTACAAAGAATGTGAATGTGTGGTATTAACTTCTCACAGCAGAGAGGTTCGGATTATAAGAGACGCTTGAATTAAATTGAAAACCTGATCTGTTTGAATGACCACAGTGAATTAATTAAGGCGTATTTGGTGTCTTTTTGGTTCATGTGTCATTCAGAGTTGTTGTAGTTCTTTTGGCAAAAAAACAACTTGGAATATAGAAGTGCTATTTTATTCATCCATCCATTTTTTATTCCTAATTAGAGTCATGGGGATCTGCTGGAGCCTATCCCAGCACACATTGGGTGAAAGGCAGGGGTACACCCTGGACAGGTCACCAGTCCATCACAGGGCCAAATATAGACAGACAACCACTCACTCCTTTGGGCAATTTAGAATTAATAATCAACCTATTGATAGACCCTTGCCTGTTTGAACTCGGGATACGAACCCAGGACCTTCATACTGTGAGGCAACAGTGCTAACCTCTAAGCTATTTTATTCATTTTGTTTTATTTTTCTGTATTAGAGTATAGTGGCATATCCATGACGAGGTACAACAGCCAAGGGACTGGAATCAACTCTAAGACACTTATGTTCAATGGCAGCAGAATAACAGTAAGTATTGCATCACATCAACACTAAGTGCTCTTTTACTTTTTAAAATAAAAAAAAAAATTAAACCATAGTGCAAACAGTCAACCATCTAAAAGAAACGTCTGTTTATTTATTTGCTTGTTTCTTTTGTAATTTTGTAATTTAGGTATTGTTCTTTTATCAGAGCTGAAAAGGTTGAAGAATGTGGGAGAGACAAAAAAAAATATTGCGGTCGATGGGTAAATTGAGGTTATGTGTCACTACTGACCTTTTAAAAAGGTCACAATGTAGGGCTAAGAAAGAAATGTATAGCAGAGACTCTCCAGATCATTTTAATTCTATTAAAAAATAAAGGTCTGAGAAGCAACCTCAACTGCTGTTCAATCACGTCATAGGGTAAAAGTTTAATTTACAAATAAGCATTTGTTAGCCTCGTGACAAGCTCCGCAGTGACACATTATGTGACTACACCTCTGCCACACGCTGGTGTAGTATTTGACGTTCTTCTACCAAAGCCACGTTTAGAAGGTGAAGTACAGCCGCTACACATGTAGTGCTCAGGGACCATTTGGAACATTCCCAATCCATGATCTCATGAGTTGAATGGCCAAGAAAAAGCTGTGATAGCAAAAAATGCAGGAAATGTGCCAAGTGTGTGCTATTGCAATATAAATCAGAAACAAAACTAAGACTGCAAACGTTTTCTCCACTCACGAGTTTTATTTTTATAAATCTAAAGTTATGAAATAGACATACTAGTGTATCGTATTTAGAGCATAGTTACAAGGTATGTGTGGTATGTATGTGTCCTAATGTCTTTTAAACAATAGGAATGCACAAGCATGACTTTTAAATCGTTTATTTGTTTTTCTTTGGCATATTAAAGGATTTTTCATTTAATGTTTATGGATGCTATATGCTTGATTACTTTGCATAACAATTATGACATGTTTCCCAGTAATGAGAAAAGTCTAAGATCTTTTAAAGTCACTACTATTTAATGATTTAGATCTTTATTTACTAAGAATTTCATTATAATATTCAACAAGAGTTAGTATTTAACTCCTTTAGGAATTAACTTACAAGCTTATTTGTATCTTAAGGGTTATTATGTGAATATGTTTCAAATGAACATGTAGTCTGAATTTTTCTCATTGCCGGGAATTTCTTGAATTTTGTAATCACATATGTGCTACAGATGTTGTAGATAGAGATTAGTTTTGAAATTCTCAGGAGTATTTCTTGTCTAACTCATTATTTATGGTCTTATCATGTCTCTTGCTCTAGAACCCACGACTGCATCAGGTTAGCGGAGGGTTCAGCTCACGCTCAGCTGTGGAAATGGGCACGCAGCGCAAGGTCAGCATTGGTACCCCTGTGCCTGCTGTTGTGGGCAACCCATACAAATATTATGATGACACCTACAATGAAGGGCATCATATTGGCCAGGTAAATCGAGTGGAGCAGGAAGTATTGCAAGGGCAGCCTTCTCCCAGTGGCAACTGGGTAACTCAGGAGGGTATGACATCCTCGGATCAGCGCTCCTACTATGGCCATAGCCCGTTGTCCAGTGTGTCACCTATGAGACGGAGTCTCAGTGGTACGCTGGTGCAAGATGCTGGTGGCAGAGGATGGAAGGAGGCAGAGCTTGCTCCTCAGTATTCTTCCAAAGGCCCAGCCCATCGCACCCTAATGCGCATGAATAACCGGCAGATGCCGCACCAGAGGATGGGCAACAGCACTATTCAGTGGCAGCAGGCTGGGGGCAGCACTATGATGGCCGGAGGGCAGTATCCTGGTATGATAAGGAGAACAGGATCAATGCACAGCTTGAAGAGTGTCGGCAGAGGGGTGGATGTGTCTGATGCATTGACCAGTGGCAGGGATATTTCTGGAGGGTGAGGCCCTACAGCTTCTAGCTTAATCCAATCAGAATATATCATAATATATATTAATGATATATTGCCAACAAAGAAAGCATTCAGTATTCTCTTGGGTATTTTTTATGCCAGAAGTTGGCTTAATTTTTTGGTCAAACGGTTCAAGTAAAAGCTATATAGCTTTTCCATTCATGTTGTTGTGATGTAGTAAGCTGCTTGGCCCTTGACCGTTAAAATAATGGAATACTGGAAACTGGACTGATCTGTGCTGATGATTTACTCATGACCTTTTCCATGATGTCTTTCCTGCTCTTCCTGTGTTTGTCCCATGGTCAGAATCCACAGCCTGGACATGACAACTGCAGTCAGCTATCTCAGCTCAGCAGATGTTGCCATGCAAATGCTTGGAGCCGCCTACATTCAGCATCAGTGTTACCATAGCAATGAAGCCAAGGACCTGGTAAACAAATCTTTATTATGCAACATTCAGGTGTTATCTGTAAACCAATAGATACATTTTCCTAAGATAAACATTATCTATATTTATATTAATTTCCCTTTTTAGAGCTACAATACAGCTTTTGTACATTAAATCATATTCCATTCCAAAATCAGCTAGTGAGAGACTCGGAATGGCACTTTTCATCAGAATGATTAAAACTAAATGTATATTAAACACAATAAATATTACATGACACTCAGGCAACTAGACTGTTCAAGAGAGTTCTAACACAAAACTATTCTCATTAGAATGTTTTAATAGTAGTTTAATAGCAGTTTTTGTTTTATGGTTAAATGTGTAAATGATCACTCAAGACATCTCTGAGAATCCTGTACCGAAAGCAGCAGGCAGCGGGACAAACCTAGCTCTTTCTCCAGTTGTGTAAAAGTAAAAGGAATTGATCTGTATTAGACACAATGGTGCTCATTGTTGGCCCATTTTCTTTGGTTTCATGGGCCTGAAAGTGCATCTCTCTCACTAAACAGTAACGGTACAGTAGGTAGGCCTCTAAAGGATAAAAAAGGGTGGTGTCGAATAAAATTTGAATGCATTTTTTACCCGTTGAGTCCACCCTTATTTCCAATTCAGCTAGAGTTAGCATGCAAACTAGAGTTATCATTAGCAAGGAATGTCATGTCATCACTTCCAGGCACACTTGTACACTCAGCTGCTTGAAAGCCAAGTTAAAAATCTATAAACATGCAACCTCTGTGCAAAAAGGTGTTATATAAAATTATTGACAAGAGCCTAATCCAAATACAAACAAATATTTCAGATACTCCAAATTCCCTAAAGGAAATTTTTCAAAATACTATACACTTGTTTTGACAATTGCTTTTAAAAAACTATTGTTTTCAATCATTTCTACATCATTTCCAAAATATTTTTCATTTTTAGTTGAAATGAAAAATAATGATTGCCCCTTTAAAAACAAAAAATCTGATTTCCTCCCAGGTATGATATCTAATCTAAATAGAAATCTAATTTTTAATGAGAAAAACATCATTATGAGTAAATATTTTAATTGTAAAGCTTTAAATATTATTAAATATGAAGATTTTTTTTCTTCTTAACCTTAAAGCCCTTCCTTCCGAGAATTATTTTTAAAGCATATGTTCTATTGTTCAGCTTCACATTCAAACCAAATGCATGGAATGCTTTCCGCGTGTCTGCAGTCGTAATCCAGAGGCCCTTGGGGTGGAAAACATTTTGTGCCTGAGAACACATGATAGCAAAAACTGGCCAAAACTTTTCCTTTCATCTCTGAAGCTGCAGATGTTTGGCACTACATTTGCCACGTTAGGCTGCGCTTCACTGCATGTGTCCGACAGTGACAAACCAGGAATTTTGAAGTGCAATATACAAAAACCATCAATTAAAGCATTTTTCTATACTTGTACACATTCAAAGGTACGAAATCTGAAGGGGATCCCTGCACTGGTGCAGCTATACAGCAGTGAGAACCAGGAAGTGCAACGGTACGCTACAGGAGCCACACGCAACCTCATTTACGAGAACATGGAAAACAAAGCAGCGCTGATCGAGGCCGGCGGTATCAGCAAACTGGTTTCTGCATTGAGAGAGCAGGATGATGAACTTCGCAAGAACGTTACAGGTATAACATACAGTACATCGAATAAAAAACCCTACATTTTGGAAAATATCGTGAATATGGGCAAACATTACTTTATTTTTGTTAGTTTGTTTTTAGACGCTAATACTGATTTCAGTCTTAACATGCTCTTATTCTATTGGAAGATAATTTAGCTTTTTTAGAGTATAATATTAGCAACTAATATCTAGAATTAGATTTGATAATCATATTCGGTTTAATGTAGTCTCGTAGTAGGAAATTCTAGACGATGTAACTATATTAACAATATTTGAACTTGCTAAGTGGTAAGGATTTCTGTCAAGCAGAATTTTCACTTATGCTTTCAGTGCTAGTGGGAGGATCAGCTCTAACAACTAAAACTTCCTTCCTGATACATTCCTCCCTGATCACTTCTGACAAATCGGCATAGTGCAGCTACTGGCTACTATTCAAAGCACTCAAATTGAGAACAAGCTGAAATACTTGTGTACGGTGAAAATACTTGTGTACGGAAAAAACAGTACACAAAAAAACGGTGTACTGAAAAAGTTCTAATAACTAAGTAGGTAGAGTGATTTATTTTTAGTTTTGGCAATAAGCACAGGTGAACTTGCTGCAAGTAGAGCACTGAGTGTATCCTGTGAAACGTAGAGGTCAGAGACACCCAGTTAGAAAGAAAGGCAGAGATTGCAAATGGTCAGACCGTTCTTTGGACTTGTTCCAGCTTTAATGTCCTGAGGGACTGTGGACGTTTCCCTCCCATAGGTCTGCTTTGTGCCTGTATAACCCCCCCTTTTTCCACCCACACACTCAAACAGGGCAAGAAATTCTTTGCTTCTCTGTTCTCGGTTGCCAGGTGATTTAGCAATATTTTTTGGCTCAGTCAGTTATGTGTTATATGTGAATTTTCTATTTATTGCCATAAAACTTACCATGAATACAAGTGGATTTTGCAAGAATACAGCAAAGTTACAGTACACTATTGATGTTTTAAATAAATGTAATGTGCAGGTGTAGTTCTTCAATATGGGATTTTTCTCTATAGGTATTTTGTGGAACTTGTCGTCTAAGGACAGTTTGAAGGAGAAGTTGGCGAGGGAGAGTCTAGCTGAGCTGACAGAGCGAGTGCTGATTCCTCTCTCAGGAGGTGGAGAGTGTGCAGTTATCCAGCAAAGCCAGTCTGAAACGGACATATTCTACAACACTACAGGCTGTCTTAGGTACACACACAAACACAATTTACAGTACAGTGGTTTGCATCCTCCTGATATCGGGTATATATATTTTTTTGACGACCTGTCCAGGGTGTACCCCTGTCTTTCACCCAATGTGCGCTGGGATAGGCTCCAGCAGACCCCCGTGACCCTAATTAGGAATAAAGCGGGTATAGACAATGGATGGATGGATGGATGGATGGATATTTTTTTGACAGTTCACTTAAAAAACTGCAAGTTAATATCATAGTGCATAAAGTCCCAATTGTTTTAAAGGTGATTACAGGCTAATTCTACATTGTAAGGAAGTAATTCAGATTATAGATTTCATTCAGTCCTCTAACATGGGTAATTAGGTCTGTGGAGTCCATACCAGCTGTCAATAAAGCAAAATTGGGACTTCTGAAAGTCATGTACATATTTTTGATAAATTCTATTTGTAACTTAAGTTGCTATGCTGAATATGTGAAATTTGAAAAGAATGCCAAATTGAAATATTTTTGCAGTAGACATTTTGCCTACACTTTTTGGGTTCCATGTTATATAAACCCGAAGAAGAATCCAACTGAAGTCTAACAGTTTTAGATGTGGTGCATCAAGTTTACAGAGGAACAGGAGATCCACACCTCAAACACTCAGAGCACTTTGCCTGCACAGCTGATAAAGCACTTTGTGTCTGTGTGTGTGTGTGTGTGTGTGTGTATTGGTGGGTGGTTGTGTTTGTGTGTAAATGTTTACAAGACCCACATGCAAAGGCTATAGGCAATATTTAAAAGATCCATGTGCATCTGCATATGCATGCATGCATAATCAAACTGAGTTCTATTCAAATACAGTAAGTTATCAGCGATGCATTTCTTGTAAAACCCAACCACCTCTGTGCCTCTGTGCAAAGCCAAAGCATTTACTGTATGCATTACATATACAGTATCCTATATTCTTCCATCCTTCCCTGTAGAAACCTGAGCTCGGTGAATGGGAGGACCAGGCAGCAGATGAGAGACACTCGTGGCCTTGTTGACTCTCTCATAGGATACATACAGAGCTCTCTGCAGGAGGGCAAGGCTGAGGACAAGGTCAGCTCTGAGAATTAGAGTGTATTACAAAATATTTGAATGTGCTTGAGTTACAATCTCTAAGAAAATGAATATCTCGCAAGAATATTATTTTAAATGTGACTTAATGAGAAGAACGATAGGATATCAGACTCAAGTAATAAAATAAACTTAAGGGATTGTACAAAAAAATGTAAAATTTGTTTAAAAAAAATAAAGTTGATTCATTGTCAATAATAAAGTCAAGGCATTTCATATATATTTTCTCTGTGTTTCTTCCTATGATGCAGGGTGTAGAGAACTGTGTGTGCGTCCTGAGAAACCTGTCTTTCCAGCTGTACGCTGAGATCCCCACATCAGTGCAGCAGCGTCTAGAGGGTCGGACACGAGCTCAGGAAATACATCGCAGAGACCCCATCGGCTGCTTCACACCACAGAGCAAGAAGACAAAGGATGTGAGTGACGTGCATTTGTGAAAAGAAAAGTACTTTAATGCTTTATTTCAAATTTTTCCAAATCGTTGTTGTTTCTGTCTTGCAGAAGAGGAACCACGAGCTGTCCACATTGTCTGAGGTAGCTCGAGTACCAAAGGGGGCTGAGTGGCTTTGGCATCCTCAGATAGTTGGGTTGTATAACCAAGTGCTGCAAAACTGCGAGATGAACAATGCTACCCGGGAAGCTGCAGCTGGAGCCTTACAGAACATCACAGCAGGGGATGGCCGGGTCAGACATCACTCTTCAGCATACCCACAATCTGTGAAATATTTTCTAATTGCTGAGACTTCATTTCTGCACTTCCTTGGTTCTACTTAACACTCTATTCTAACATATTTATTAGTTTTTATAATTAACATGTGACCTTCAGTGGCATCCAAGAGTTATGTTATGAATATCTGAGTTGACCATTTAGTTATTTAGTTTACTTTAGCATCCCTGGTAGTCTAGTGACTAGGATCTCCTGCTCTTGATGCAGTGGCCCAGGTTCAATTTCCAGGCAGGAAACCAAGCCAGCCTCTGTGGCCTGGCAAGTCAGTGCACTCTCAATATCTGTCCAAAACCTGGCTACAAATAAGAAGGACATCTGGTGTAAAGCTTTGCCAAAATCAAACATGCAGATCAGTTAACTCCTGAGTTGACTCGTAATTGGAGCAGACTGAACAAAACTTTGGTTAACAGTGTCCTATATTTCACACTGTGGTGCTCAATTACCAGCTGATGGTGACACCAATGGGAATCAGTTCTTGCTTCATCTCTAAATAAATAGAGTGGTGCAGCAGCAGTTCATTCCCTTAGTTTGTTCAGCTCCCTCACCTCTCAGCATTCTCAGTTCTGCTTAAACAGATCAGCTTACAAAGCTTCGAATTTCATTGTAATACCACCAACAATGCCGCTGTTCTTGTCATTAACAAGCTGAACCATGTCTCTTCTGCAGCTCATCAAAGCTGCATTGTGTTGCAACATTGCACTTCGGATGCTTGTATTTCTCATTAATATTACTGGTAATGGTGAGTGAGAAATAATGTGCTTATTCTTCCGCTTTTAAACACTAAAATCAAAAACTGACCGTTACCCATTGAGCCAATGTGATACTGTGACATCAGCATGGCATACAACTAAAAATACCGCTCCTGAGATGCTTTTCTGCTTATCACAGTTGTAAAGGGATTTTATATGAGTTATCACAGTCGTTCTTTTAGCTCAAACGAATCTGTCCAGTCTCTTCTGACGTCTTTCGTCAACATCAAGTTCTTCTTTGTTTGTTTTATTTTGCGTAATTGTCGTAAAATAGTAGTTAATTTTTATGTAGTGGAAGTTTTGTGAATACATTTAGCATTACATATGCATACTATTTTAATATTAGATTTTTAATAATATAGAATACTTCAGATTTTCCATGACAGGATGTTTATAAGTGACGTCTTCAAAACATCTGGATAATGTTATACAAAAGAAAGTCTCAATAACTTCTGAGAACTGACAGAATTGACATGATTTTATTGAGGGAATCTTTGTGCCTGAAACTGGACAAAGAGCAAGTATTATCTATTTTTTCCCACAAACCAAAACACATTTCCGTCATTTCCATGGCTTATCCCAGCTTGTCATTTTTTTTTTCACTTCTTATCTCTAGTTCTGCTTTCATCATTTTGTTTATCTTCCTATTCTGAGAAGGGCACCCTAATTATTCCAAACATAGGAATCATCTCTCTTCCTGAATTTGTCTCTTATCTCTCAATCTATGTCTCTGTCTCTCAGTGGGCATCAGTGTTGAGTCGTGTAGCTCTGGAACAGGAGAGAATGCTACCTGTGATTCTGGATCAGTTGAGAACCCCGACCGAAGCTGAGCTGAGGTCTCTCACCGGTCTGTTGAGGAATCTGTCCCGGCACTCCAAGGACAAGGCAGATATGGGTAAGTGCCAGGCACCAGCGAATGTGCTAAATTTCTGTGGAGATTAAGATCTGTGATTTTGCTTGGCTCAGTTTCACTTGCTTGCAACATAGATATTCACAGAGATCATAAAATGTCGTTGTAAAACTAGCTCCTACACATTACACACCGGAAATAACCTACAAAACCATTCTCCATGACTTGTTCCTTTTTGACCAGCCTCCCACTCTCCATGTCCTCTCTCTCTCTTTCTCTCTCTCATACTTTCCTGTTTTTTTCTTTGTGGATGAGGGAAAAAAAAGTTTTGGGGTTTTTACTCAGAGTTCTGCAATGTGCTTGTTTCACAATTCTGTGCTTAAACAGCCAAACTGGCTTCTTTTTTTCTTTTCACTTTCTTTTTTTATACTCAAAACCATATGCTGGAAAGTCTGAATTGCACAAGCCTCAGAGCCACCTCATCAAATTAAATCAACAATTAAATCCTGCCCTTTCACGTTCTTAATTAAACATAACGAGAACTTCTTCCACGAAACTCCAGCGATATATCAAAATCTCTACACAACGTCTCTCTGCCTTATCATGCCTTAATTCTGTTTTCTGTTTCCCAAGGTCCCACTTGCCTCATACTTGTTGGGTGTCTCCACCCATGCTTTCTTTTTTGGCTGCAGTTTATTGCTTCCCCATTCATTCTGTTCTACTCCTCTAGTTTACCAGTGGAATTTCTTTCTCATCTGTCACTGACCTAACATGATATTTTCCCCTTTCTCTTACTGTAGCTACAAAAGTGGTGAATGTCCTGGTGCCCAAGCTGCCTAGTGATGGCCATCAGAAAGAGCCATCTAGCGATGTGGTGGTCAACATCTGTGGCATTCTCAATAACCTGGTCATGGCAAGTTCAGTGGCTGCAAGAGATGTGACTTACTTTGACGGAGTGCCCAAACTGGTTGGAATCAAGACGTCTCATGACAACAGGTAGCGAAGATAAACTAGTCTGGCTTTCCGAACAGATCTGGATTAAAATTAAATTAATAAGGTTAATGTTATCTTCTGGTGAGCAAGTGTTAAATTTTATTATGTACAAAACTACAAAAATTAAAACTTGCTCAATTGTAGGTAAAATTGGCCTCTTTTTGTAGCTTGATGTATAAACTTCAAGTTTCTATACAGTTTATATTCACCATGTGGACGCTATAGTAATTTGAGCCAAATGTGATGACGTAGCCTACAGTTGGTGTGAAATGACCGGTCTGAAAAGTGACCGAGTTGAAAATAGGCAGGCACTAAAAAAAGGAAAAACTAAACCCTAGAATTAGGTTAGTTCTGGACTGGTTGTTTGGCCCAGATAATGAGCTGATGTTTTGTCAGTTTTCTCTGTTATGGGCCAAACAACATAACATAGTGAGGGAAAGTGTTTTACTTTAAATATGTAACTTCAATTTAGAAAATTGTACATGTTGTAATGAACTGAAAATTTATAATAAATAACTAACAAATGAATAACTAACTAACTAATACTAAGTGTAATATTAATGGGGCTAGTAAACATTCTAACTAGCTACCAATTTATATCCACAGCTTTTCGAGCATTTTATTCCCCGTTTATGACAAAACAAAATTTGTGTGATGTTTTTTACGCCATGTTTAATTTGTTAAGAGTTATAACCCCTGTCAAGTAACGTTGCTATCTCTGTAGAACTAAAAAAAAATGCTGATTAGTCTTTTGTAATGTTACTTTTTGTATAAAAATGGCATAGACATAAGCAAGACAGATGTAAACAGAGTGCTTACCAATCCTGCTGAGGGAAAAAAACAGCTTAAAATAGCATAACTGGTCACCGGTATGACCAGCATAATGTTTATTGGTTGCAAGCAAGAAACCAGCAAAACAAGCTTTAAAAGCAGATTTGACCTGTAAAAAATATTTATAAACAGTTTTATATGCAGTGGAAAAAAAGAAGAAGTTGGAAAGGATTATTTTTGCTCTTTTCTTTTTGCGTTAATGCTAGTGTTAGGTATCAGGCCATGCTCCTGTTGTGAGCAGTAGAATTGTAGAGGTTTCTTTAAAACCAGGTCAACACCATTACCTGCTAATTGTGACATCCAAAAAAATGCTAGCGCAGTACCAATTACATCGAGAATTAACTTAAAATTTTGAAGAAAAAGCATTCATGATTACTTCAGTGACATCCACTTAAAGCACTGCATCCAATTGGGACCTGGGTGCAAAATGTAAGTTTTAAAATTGGCTTGAATTCTCAAAGATTTCTACTTCACTGTGTGATTTTAAACCCAGCAGGATCCTATTGCATAAAGGAGTCACTGATGTTCCAGGTTATGATGTTTAATCAAAGAGTATGACAGTAAACTGAGAGTCCATAGCATAACGAAAGCCAAGCTGTTCATGTCCCTCGTGTTTTCTTTGCAGTCTTTAAGCAATCAACCGTGATGCAAATGCCTTCAGGACACAAAAATGTCCTCTGTTCAAGCCGATCTCCTCCACTCCTACTCCTGCGCTGTCGTGTTGTATGGCTTATTCATTATTTAGCAAAATTGTCCTGTGTATTGTCCAGTGGGTGGTTCTCATGTTTCGAACTGCCTTCTGTGTCTCAGCCCAGGGAAGGTGAAAGCAGCTAAGGCCGCCTCTACAGTGCTGTGTAACATGTTTCAGTACAACAAGCTGCATAAAGACTACAAGCAGGTGAGACTGATATTCAAATCCAAATGAAAATTTTACATTCATAACCATGCACAGTATGACGTGCAGGGTTAAATGCTTTTTCGGACGGTGCGTGTCATAGAAATAGAATTTATCTATAGAAGCAGGAAGAGAAAATATATATAACATATATTTATTTATATTTATATTACAAATTTAATGCAACATATGCTAAATTTGGTTGAGGTTATATGGTGTTGCAGAAATGCAGAAAAGTGTGTTTTCCTGGTTGAGGGCCTGGAAGCTCCTCCTCATTATCTCACAGATGTTACAGTTTCAGAGTTGCCGAATTATTAAAACTAAACCATGCAGTAGCAAAGATTTTTTTAACATACAGCATGTCTGTGGAAACCACAGAACAGGCAGTGCATTAAGAGATACTGACAGTATTGCTGGACATGGTCATATTGCTGTTGCACAGGTGTTGTTTATTTTGCTTCACTGCTCATCCTGCAAGTCTTGTTGATCTTTTCCAGAGTTACATGAGGTTCATTCACCGGAAACCTGTTACTAATTAACGTTTTACAATATCCTCTAAAAATGCACAGCACAAACTAAGAGGCAGTTTTAGGCACATACTTCTAAGGATTTGGACACATTGAAAGGTTCCAGCTTAATTTATTGAAGCTTAATTTATTTATAATACGTTGTTGTTCTTTCGGCTGCTCCCAGTTTGGGGTCGCCACAGCGGGTCATTTGGTCCGCAAGTTTCGATTTGGCACAGTTTTTTACGTCGGATGCCCTTCCTGACTCAACCCTCCCATTTAATCCGGGCTTGGGACCGGTACTGAGAGTTAACTCTTCAGTGGCTGGGTTAGCACCCTGCCCGGGAATCGAACCCGGTACATTTGTATTTCAGTTTAGCATATTTTGTATTTTTGAATGCATATTATTCTACTGCGTTGTCGTTATAACAGCAGCTCTGACAGTAGTTTGGCTGCAAAAGAAAAAGAAATTATAGTATGTTATCGTTTCTATGGTAACAGTAATAGAAACACAGGGATTTGTTTGGAAGACGCTCCACATGTTGGATTAAAAACATTTGGTATCGTGAAATTTTTCACGATGATGTGATGCTTTGCAGTGTGCTGTAATATGACAAGCTGCATTTCTTTGGTCTGATTAACTTCTTCGGGTGTAAAAGGAGAGGTTGGTGAGGAAACAAATGTTTCTAGCTGATATAACTTGATAACAGACTAAATAATTTTCCACAACATTAAACGTAACTAAAAACAGATCAAAAGTATGTCATTCTTAAATAAATAAATAAGCAAACAAACAAACAAATAATTATTTATAAATAAATAAATAAATAAGAGTAAAACATGGTGCTGTTTTAGGAAAATAATATGTTTTAGAGTGGAAACTCTGCTTCACGTTTAATCACTACCACACCGTTGATTATTTTTACACAACAGCACATTCCACGCGTTTTATTGCTTACTGAATGAACAAACCTGCCCTTTTTTTTGAGAAGTTGGAAGTACCGATTCAAAGGAACTGTATTTTCATGCTTCATGTGACCGGAATAATAAGCTCAAATTTGTGCTTCCAAAAGGCGCTGTGCTTTCAGACGCTGTAATGGCACTGTTTCAGAGTAACACTACACTCATTACGGCTTATGGTCAGATAAGTGCAGTGTGTGGAATGTGACAGGAATGCAGAAAGCATTGTTTCACCCAGTTCTGTTAGCGCTGAGGCAGTTGTAGTCTTCCAAGTTGAACAATAGACAGCACCTCTCACAAGCTTGTATAATATCAAACTCCAGTTCTACAGGGATTACACTGGGTGTGGCAGATAATCTTAAGGATGATTTTATGCCATGTTTTATTCCTGTTACACTTTTTTTTGTTTGTTTGTTCTCACTTCATTTAAGATTTGGCGTGGATGCTGTTAAAATTTCATCATGTAAAGTTGCAAAAGTCCAAACTTTTGCAGTCCTTTTGAAATGCTTTAGATAATTTATTCGAAAGTGCCTTATTAAGGCAAAAAAAACAATGCGTCAAGTTGTATTTAGAGCATGAAAAAGTTGGATGAAAACTCTGGGAGTTGGCTGTGAACAGTCAGTTGTCATTGGGATCATAAAAACAGCTATAGCAAGACCTACAACACATAACACTGAACTTTCACAGAGCTGAAGAAAAATCTAAAAGATTCTAGTGTTAAGAAAGAGACATACTAACAATGGACAACCTTTAAACTTGTAAATAAAAAGTACAATACAATAAATAAAAAAAATTTTGAATTGGCCAAATCCAATAATAAGTCATAAGGCATAATAAGTGTAATAAGCTCTGTATTAATATACACATAGTATATGTCTTATTCTGAAATATCTATTTGATCATATCATTCTTAATATCTTAATATGATGATAAATGAAAATCAGCCAAATGTCTTGGTTTTATCATTATTTTAAAGCAAGAGTTCGCAGTCTTGTGCACTCATTCAGTATGAATGTACAATAAACAAAAATAATGTATTCTGTAAGCAGTACTTCACTGATGTTCCTTTTTTGTTTCCATTTCCATTTTGTAGAAGGGGTTCACGAGAAGAGACTTCACCGATACGTTCTGATTTAGTCATCCTGAGAAATACCGAGAAATGTCTGGACCTGTTGTGAAACTTAACACGAATAACCAAGCTCAGCATGAAGGAAGACATTCTGAGGATACGCTTCTAATCTGTGGACTGAGCTTGAGTGCTTTTTGTTTTAGCTCCTTCTTCCTCCCGAGTTTGATTGCTGTGGATTTCTGGGAAGGCGACTTGTTTTTATTTTTTCCAGTGAAGTGGGATAAAACTGGAATGGATTAGCACCATTTCATAAAAGGACTAATGAACACTTTGGACTTTTTCTGCACACTCAATTCAGCAGCACAAGCATATACCATGATATATAAACTGCCCGTGAAAAGAATTGTCATTCTATGTCCAGTAGTCCTTTGTGTGTTTAAGTGTGAGTGAGCGTGTGTGTGTGTGTGTGGATGTGTGTGTTAATGCTTTTATTTGTCAAACTCAGTGTTGAAAATATGCTAGATGTTTTCCCCTGCTATCTATCATGAACATTTTTCAATTGTTTTGGTTCACACATTATTTTCAAATTTTTATCATTATAGTATTATCATTTTTTTTAAAAAAAAAAATGTAAATTCAGATTTGTTTCCTGGAGTCAGAAAGAAAGATTCAAGCATTTTGGACTGGGACTGAATCTCAAGAGACAAATGTGTCTTAATGGGGACGGGATTTTATGTTAAGCTTACACTCTAGATCTCCTTTGTTAAACCTTTGGCCACATGACTAACATTTTCTTCCAAGCATGCTGAGGTGCTTAGCAGAGTTAAAAAAAAAAACAAAAAAAAGGAGAAGAAGAAGGATGTGGTGCCTAGTACAGTCATGCACTTGGATTTAAAACAAAAGAAAGGGTATCTTAAATCAAGTTTATTTGCTCCTAATGCTTGATTTATTGCTGTTGCTTTTTCTGTATCACTCAAGCTGCAAGCTTTGCTGGTTGATGTTTAAAGTTTATTAATCTACAAGATTTGAGTGTTCTTTTATTTTTGTCAGTGAAGGGTTTCCGGTTACAGTAACAAATTACTATTAGTGTAACAGAATAGATTGACTTAAATACCGAAATGAAGTGTTATATGAGAGGCGGCAACGGTACCTCGACTTTGACGTTCATCTTAACACATTAACCAAAGATTTGGCGTCACGTTGCCCATTATTTTAAAAAAATTACCCTGTTGTTTTCAGACATCTATAATTAACATCGTAATCATCTCATATAAAGATAACTGAACAAATGAATCCGCACTACATTAGTCCTGGTAATAATGTTTACTTTTGTTAGTGTTACTAAAATTGTTTTAGCATGTCCATCATTTCATGTTTTAACTTTAAAAAAGTGTGTCTCTCTCACGCTCTCTCTCTGGCATCAGTCTGCGTATCAGGAGCACATTGTTCCGGGTGATATTTTCCAAACACATGGGAGGATTTAAAGGTTAACAGGATACACATTTCTCTCACTAGGCAGTGACTAGACAGATTGCCCTCCTCACAGTCTGTCTGCTGTATGGGTGCAAATGGTAATAGCTGTATGAAAGGGGTGTTTTGGAAAAACTGGTGGTAAATAACAGAAGATTGAGAAATGTAAAAGGAACAGATCAAAAACAGATGTCAGGAAGCTGGTGGTCTTCAGCCAAAAATGCTGACCTTGAGGCTTGGCTTGACCTTATCTCAAATGCTTATTATTATCTTCTCACTGTGCAGGCCATTGAGAGAGAATGAGGGACAACGAGGGGTAGAAACAGAAAGGCAAAAAGGGAGTTACATTGTGGAAAATAGTGAGATAAATGGATGGCAAAGAGTGTAATACTATGAATCTAAATTGCAATAAACTCACTAACTTTTTTTCAGAACTGGCCGTGTTCTTCATTTTTAAAGAATTTACTGGGAAAAATTCTTCTACATCACAAAAACGAAAGAAGTAGGGTTCAGTGAAAGGGAAAATTACCTCGGAGTCTTGAGCTCCTTAAAATAGCTGCTCTGGGCTTTAATAACAGGTTCAAATAACATTTAGTTTACAAGATGCATTGGTAAATATATCCAATTTTCTTTACTCTGAATTCACATTAAAACGCAATGGGTCACCACAGATTATAGACAAGGTTAAAGCGGAGATGCTTGAGATTGGTTTCAAGTGGCTCCATTTGAAGAAACTTTGTGACGTTACTTGAAATAGTTTAGAAAGAGAAATTAAAACTTGGTCTACTGGATTATAAAACCAAACTTTATGAAACAAATGAATAAATAAAGTCCAGCTCTAGCACTTATACTGTGAACACAGTAGGCAAGGTGGGATAAGATGCCTTTCTATTGCAGGAGAAAAGAACAATTATATCAAAATTATTTATGAAAGTCAAGATTAATTATGAAAAAAATATATAAAATAGCCTCCCTAAGTGTTCTCTAAAAAGCCACGTCCAAACAGAAGCTGAATGCAAGTTTTACAGGCGAAAAGTGACCGGATGACCCCGGTTGGTGGTCTATCCATTGTTTTTGCTTCTTTTATTAAAAGCCTGTAGCAGCTTCAAAGAACATGTTTATTTTACTTAAAAGAGAACAAATATTACAATGCAATATTTAAGCTTCTTATAAAGTGAAAACATGCTTCTGCAGTCAACAAGGCAGTTTTTATGGGTATATGGTGTGTATTTGGCTGAGTATGTTTCAAGTCTAAATCGAAATATATTGTCCCAGAAAAATGTCATTATCATCATTCTAAGTCCCATTACAATCAAACCATAGCATCAATAATTTGACTTTTGGTGAATATGATGAAATATTTATGCTACTACCCATCACTCAGATGTAAGATGCCCAGGAGGACAAATGCATGCATTTAAGGAAGCATTTATAACAGGAACGTTTTTCCCCTACACAGAGGTTACTTAAAATCTACTACTAATCTAATACTCTTGGTATGTGCCTTGATTTCTGGTAAGTCAAAATGAAAGAGACTTAAACTTTATAAGCATGTGCATTATGTATGAATGTGAAAAGCGGGACTTCTGTTTCTCTGGGGATTTCCAGTGTAAATAAAGTTCAACCAATTACACACCGGTTACTAAGAAAATGGTCATCTTATGTCTCTTTAGACTAAATGCAGGGTGGATGATAGAAAGTTCCAATAACCTGACACCTAGTGGACAATGATATAAACCAAGTTTAACACAAATAGACCACGATAACAAATTTATAATAAAAAAAAAAAAGATCAAAAATACAATTCTTGGATATAAAATCAAGCTTTACAAATAAACAGTGTTGAAATACATATGTCTTGAGGATAGGAAAGGCTGGGGGTTGTGGTTATTTAGAAAAGAAGAAAACAAACGCAGTCACATTCCACAGATGGATGAGGTTCAGGGGAAATTGTGTAAAGTAACAAACTAACTACAGTCATAATTACATATAATTAAAGTGTCCTATGGTAGTTTTAATCCTGAGTAAGTGGTCAACGAATATTTCTTAGCTTGAAGTACAACTGCTTACGCACCAAACACAAAAGAAAGTTATTGGCTTGCACGTTATAATCAATGGACATCGTGTTCCTTCCTTTCTCAAGTGTAAATTCAATTCAACACACACACAATGTGCTAGTTCTAATATACCATACCAACACAATATCAAATTATTTTGCACATATAATTTCACTTATGTAAAATAAAAAAAAAAAAAAAAAAAAAAAAAAAAACATTTTTGATTCCATTGCCATTTTATCTATTACTTTATCTAGATACACTAACAAATATCACTGAAAAAAAAAGACATTCAATTCTTACACATCTGTAAAACATATGAAGGAAAACTTTATACATTTCCATTTGGTTTCCTCTTAATATGTTATCATCTAAAACATTTCAGACCTGAATGTAATTCCATACGACAGGAAGTTTGGGGGCGGGGGGTTTCCTACATTCACAGTTCTTGCAACACAGCTTCAACTTACTTTAGAGTACGCAACCACAATTTTAATTTCACTCATGTAACCCAAAATTTCTCCCTTCATACTGTTTGTGCAAAAAAAATAACACCGGTACATATATTTAAAAAATAAAATAAAATAAAATAAAACATGCACACATGTAAACTGCAAACGTTCTGAGATTCAGTAAGGCACTTTTGTAACTTACTGTATGTAAAAAAATAAAATAAAATAAAAAATAACATAGGCTTCATGACTGTTTAACCTTGCCACTACTGCCATCAAGTGGGGACAATATGACAATGAATATAACAGTGTTTACTATTAAACCGTTTTAAAAGGAGGTTATAGTATGGTTCTAAAGTTCATTTTACCTTCTGTGAAAAGGTTAACAATACAATAGCAATAGCAAAAAATACAAAATTAGGAGAGCATGTGTCTCTGAATAGGCAAGTATCATCCATTATATAATTTTATACTATATAAACACTGTGAAAGCTTTGGGTTACAAGTTCAAATGAACTGGGGTTATACAGATATACAGTCATTTTGACAAGCTTAATACATAATGTTAAAAAAAGTAACCTGCAATAATGAATATGTGGGGGGGGTTGGGTTGGGGGCTACTAAACCGTACTTTTCCTTGCCCTTCTTGGATGTAATAAAAATGAATGTAATAAAAATACATAGTGTGACTTTTAAAAAGATTTAAGGTACAGAAAGTATGGAATTATCTTTTAGGTGCACCTTGTACAAAAAGTGTAACCTGAGAGTGCTACCCCAGCAACTAATATTTCAGTTTTTCTTTATCTAATAGTGCTATGAAATGTATTTAAATCATGGCTAGCAAAATAAAATGGAGATTCAATTAATGTACAACATTAATCTGGTTCTAACCTAGAGTCAAAGTGCAATTCGTGGCTAAAATCTCTCCATCATGTACATCTGAGCCAGTATCTATATAGTTGCATTCTCTGTGCACACACACAAACACAGTCCATGTAAGAATTTCAGTTTTTAAAGAAAGCAATTAGTGAAAAGATTCATTAAACGTCAGTGGTCCTGTTGTCGTATTTTGCACTCTGTTCCCTAAAGATAATGAAAAGGGGGAAAAAAGCAAAAAATCAGTGCTATGACAAAATCTTGAACAAGACAGAATTATCCAATGTTCTATCTATCTATGCAACTCACTGTAACTCCTGTTTCAGTCTGCTCAGTTTGTCATGTAGCCTGTCGTTCTTCACCCGCAATGGGTTATCGGGCACAAACCAGGCAACGATAAACTTACACACCACTAATACATGCTATTGAGAAGAAGGAGAAGAAGAAGCAGAACTGTTAGTGAACTGTTAGTGAAGTATTACAATATTTACAGGAAAGCATAAATTCTTGTGTATTTGAATAGTTAGCACAGATCAGCATGATGGCATTCCAACTAGCATGGAATATATATATATGTATGTATGTATAGAAAGAAAAGAGCGTTTCATCCTGAAGTAAATTCTAAGGTGTCCATCAACCAAAGCAAATCCATCTCTGTTCTCGTGATCCAATCTCATATTAGCAAATATTTGTATTTCTTTATGACTGGTAAAAAGCAATCAAAAATGTAAAGAATAAAAAATAAATAAATAAATAAAAGACTGGTATAAACAGACAACTATATGTACAGCTTGATAGACAAGGCTAACAATCATACCTCAAACAAGATGACAAAAGCAAAGCGGGCTGCTAGTATGAACCAGTACTGTGAAGTGAAGCTCTGGTCATTTTCAGTGCGGTAGGCTTTGTAGCTGGAGGATGACAAATACATGTTAGTAATGCTTTTACAGTGTTCTTTGACTGGCTCTTTTACTGCTAATTCCATTAAATACATGTCATTTATCACTACATTCTCACACTAGTTTTATAGCCGTTAGTTTACCATCTTCCCATCTTAGCTTTATCTGACAGGATCTACAAAGTTTAGGCTGTAAAAATTGTTTCATCCATTAACATGGGAATAGGAGGGGTTTTTAAAAAAAAAAAAAAAAAAAAGTACTGCATCCAGCCACTAGAGGGACTCATACATTTGGCTTTTCCACCCATATCTACAGTCATTGGCTGGGTTCAAGAAAGTTTTAGTTGGAGACAAATGTGTTGCCAAACCTCACCTGCACTGAGTGATATTGATCCCACCATCCATCATCTGCTCAGTGGTGAAGTCTTTACGCACATTTGCATCAGACATGTATGCAGTGGTGAGTGTGTAGTCAGTGTAGCCTGTCAAACACCTGATGAACACAAATAATGTAGTTAAAAGTTTTTCTATAGACTATTCTAGCATTCATATAGCAAGCCTTTGAGACAACAAGGCTAGGAATGTAGTGAAGCTTTGTATTCATAAATATAAGGTGATGGATCCAATTTCTGATACTGACTGTATGTCTGTGGCTGTCCCATTGGCACATGGTCCGAAACGATAGCGATAAACCAAACGAGGAACAAATTCAGATGAAATGCCGATTACAAGTCCATTAGCAATGACTGCTGCCACCCCAATGGCCTCTAAAACTCTAGTCCACACACCTGAGTGCATACAGGAAAGAGGCATGGTTAAATAAAATAGCAAAGCTTGCTGATATTCTGAATATTCTTTCAGAATAATTACATGCACAGTTGCAAGTAAGTACCTCTTACCAATGTCATTGGTTTTCTTTGGTACTAAGCGGCGTTCCATGCGCAACATTTTAATGGCGTCCAGCCTGATCTCAAATATGTTGTTGATGAGGGCAAGAAGTGGAGCCAGGGGAAATGCCGCTACAAAGATGGTTGTGAAACTGAACTGGATAACTACAGAGAGGGGAGAATGGCAAATTATAATGAATTCAGATAAGGCACAGTGCACATGGTTTAACAGAGACTGTGATAACTAAGGCATTTTAAGGATACAAACATACAGTGAGGAAAAAAATTATTTGATCCCCTGCTGATTTTGTACGTTTGCCCACTGACAAAGAAATGATCAGTCTGTAATTTTAATGGTAGGTTTATCTGAACGGTGAGAGGCAGAATAACAAAAATCCAGAAAAACACATTTCAAAAAAGTTATACATTGATTTGCATTTTATTGAGTGAAATAAGTATTTGACCTCTTTGCAAAACATGACTTAGTAGCCTACTTGGTGGCAAACCCTTGTTGGCAATCACAGACGTCAGACACTTCTTGTAGTTGGCCACCAGGTTTGCACACATCTCAGATCTCAAGGAATTTGGGCCCACTCCTCTTTGCATCCACTACCCATTTTCAATTCCCTGGCTGAGGGAAGGAGGTTCTCACTCAAGATTTGACAGTACATGGCTCTGTCCATTGTCCCTTTGATGCGGTGTGGTTGTCCTGTCCCCTTAGAAGAAAAACACCCCCAAAGCATAATGTTTCCACCTCCATGTTTGACGGTGGGGATGGTCTTCTTGGAGTCATAGGCAGCATTCCTTCTCCTCCAAACACAGCAAGTTGAGTTGATGCCAAAGAGCTGGATTTTGGTCTCATTTGACCACAACACTTTCAGTTCTCCTCTGAATCATTCAGATGTTCACTGGCAAACTTCAGACGAGCTTGTACATGTGCTTTCTTTAGCAGGGGGACCTTGCAGGCGCTACTGGATTTCAGTCTTTCACGGCGTAGTGAGTTATAGTCATAGTTACCAATTGCTTTCTTGGTGACTATGGTCCCAGCTGCCTTGAGATCATTGACAAAATCCTCCAGTGTAATTCTGGGCTGATTCCTCACCATTCTCATGATCATTGAAACTCCATGAGGTGAGATCTTGCATGGAGCCCCAGACCGAGGAAGATTGAGTCATTTTGTGTTTCTTCCATTTGGGAATAATCGCACCAACTGTTGTCACCTTCTCACCAAGCTGCTTGGCGATGGTCTTGTAGCTCATTCCAGCCTTGTTTAGGTCTACAATCTTGTCCCTGACATCCATGGACAGCTCTTTGGTCTTGACCATGATGGAGAGTTTGGAATCTGATTGATTGCTTGCTTCTATGGACAGGTGTCTTTCATACAATTAATGAGCTGAGATTACGAGCACTCCCCGAGAGTGCTCCTACTGTAATCTCAGTTCCTTACCTGTACAAAAGACACCTGAGAGCCAGAAATCTTTCTGTTTGATAGGGGATTTCACTCGTTAAAATGCAAATCAATGTGTAACTTTTCTGAAATGTGTTTTTCTGGATTTTTTTTGTTGTTATTCTGTCTCTCACTGTTCAAATACACCTACAATTAAAAGTACAGACTGATCATTTCTTTTTTCAGTGGGCAAACGTACAAAATCAGCAGGGGATCAAATCATTTTTTTCCCTCACTGTATGATAGACAATTGAATTGACAATCTTTACACCATATTCTTCACAGTTTTGAAAAGCTGGTGACTATCACGGCATCTATCATCTGTCAGAGAACATGGCCAATGTTGCTTCCTCATCTCCAAACCACAGGTGCCATCATCAGGATTTGAACTTTACCAAAGGGTGAATGCTTTATTTGTTTTGTTGTGTTGTGTTTTCTGTTCACACACACCTACCCATTTCTAGGAACTCATTAAACAAACTGAAGGAATGGACTGGATTTAGATGGTAGTTCCTCAGCCACTCCTGGAGACTGCAGACATCACAGAGCTCAATACCAGGACCGTCTTCTTTACATGCTGGTGTCTTGCAGCTACCACACTTCTCCAGGTCTTTCATAAATGTTGCCCTTTTAAGACAAAGCTTGAGCCACCTGGAGGAAACAAATCACCTTAATAAGACTGTCAAGTTTTAATAAATAAATAAATAAATAAATAAATGGGAAGTTAGTAGTTCAGTTAAAATCACTTACGGCCCAGCAAACTCAAATATGTTGCTGATGGTTTGTTTAAGCATAAGAATGATGGCCATTTGAATGAAGAGGTCAGTAAGACAACCGCTAGGGTGGCACTAAAACACAATGGATGCGTGACATCAGCTATACACAGATATTCATATTATTCATTTATGTCTGTTGGGGACAGCCATAATCTATGTGGTAAGTTTTGAAGTAAAATTATGGCATTTGTAAAATGTATAAAATTTACCTCCTCCAGTCTCCATTTTCCCGCTATTCGCACATAGTTGCCTGGGTAACCATTAAGCCTGAGCAAAGTACAGTATGCGTGATCTTTTAGTACTACATATGCTGACTGGCAATAAGACAGACATGCATTTAATTTAAAAATTTCATGTATTACATTTTTATTTAATATAAGTTCTGAAATTAGTATACGATTACCTGCCCAGAAAAAAGGCCACATAGATTAGTGAGGAGAAGAGTGTGAAGAACTGGAAGGTGAACATTTTCACAGTAAAGCTCCTTTCTGTGGCTGCAAATGAGCGAGTCTTTTCTGCAGGGACACACATTCATAAGCAATACCAGATTCATTAGCATCAATACCTTTCACTTATTACTTTAACAGACATTATTCTTACATGAATTTTTATTTTTAAAGATTCTGTCTCAGAAGATTAAGTGGCGGCCAGAGATAATGCAAGTTAATGGTCGCAAACACGCATCTAAATCAGCATACTTAATCAGTCTTTTGTTCTTTCATGGGTAGCCTGAATATTTATATTTCAGGCACTTGGCAGATGCCCATATCCAGAGCAACATACAGTTTATATCATTTTATACAACTGACCAATTAAGGGTTAAGGGTCTACTCAGGGGCCCAGCAGTGGCAGCTTGTTGGACCTGGGAATCAAACCCACAGCCTTCCAATCAGTAGTCCAACACCTTAACCACTAAGCTACCACAATATTATATGTATAATATGCACTGGATTTTTTTAGAATTGGAAAGAAAATACTTTACTTGATAATGTATCAAATATGATTGTACATACAAGACAGGCAAAGAAATACACTGTTTAGACACAGATTTCATTTCAGAAACCTGTTCAACTAGTGCCTCTGAGTCATTTGGCTCTATTTATAGCAGCTCACCACTGAACACATGATTGGTGGAGGAATCAAATGATTACACGACTTATTTCTTGAATGTTTATACCTACCTAATGCACACAGCTTGAATGCCACAAATCTGTTCACCTGCAAACAAAAAGGTTAACACCATTCAATGACCATACACTTATTATAAATTATAATTTTTTTTAACTATAAGCTAGTCTACAAAGACCTTGTCTGATGAGAAAATACATGAACAAATAACTGAACAAACTGGTGAGAGCAGGTTCTCTGGAGTTCAAAAACATGGCATGATTTGGATATTCATAAGCATGTTCAAATATGTTTAAGCAGGTAATAAAAACTTATTTCCATCCCATTTGTAAGATTTCATATGCTCTATTGAAGGAAGAAAAATTGCTCTAACAGCATTTACCTCTTTGTGTGTGAAACACACTGGTGATGTCATGAAACTGGAGTCACATGACAGTCATTATAATCCACAGGCATTAACTGTTTGAAACTACTACAGCAGACTGCACCGAAATCAGATAAATGTTGCCTGTATTATTGCCCAGTTTATACCCCAGAGCTGTCAACACCAACTGATCCTAAATCTGCCACCTGTTCAGACTCAGTATTAACATTTGATCATAAGTACACAGGACAGTGAAGTGTTCACATTAGGCATGTCTAGAAAACTTCAATGAGTAGATTTCATTAATATCACTGACTAACTACTGACTAATACTTTTAATTATAGAATTAAGAATTGAACAGAACATAATTTTGATTATGTTTAATTATTGTGGCTGCATCAGAGCTCCAGGGTCCTCGGTTTGATCTTGAGCTTGTCCAGGTTTTTATCCATTTAAAAAATGTTGCTGAAACAGTGGACTGGCTATTCTAAATGGATGACTGACTGTAGTCCGTAACATGCTGTTTAGCTTGCCTACTCTTACCCAACTTGTTATTTGGATGACAGCTTTAAATATTACTATTTTTAAGTAAGCATACTTTTACTTAATGGGACTCTTTAGTGATGTACAGTATTTATCTTTATTGGTCACACTAGAAATGTGGAAAGCCTGGCCACCTATTTGACCTCATTCACACCAGTATTTGACAGTGGACGTTAATAGCAGCTCGTAAACAGAATCTTGGTCTGAAATTTTGTAAATATGGTGCTAGGTGGTGGTTCTTACCCGAGTCATAGCCTGTATAGTCAGGTAGTGCAGCACTGCTCCCAGAGTCACTGCAATCATGTTGGCATTATCGTTTATAAGCTTCCACTGGGTGTCTGATAGGAGCATGGCCGATACCACACGGACGATCACCAGAGCATGTGTTAAGCCTATGATCACCACTAGCTATACACAGTGAAAAAGGGCATAAAGCTGATTAGTAGTTACCATCCTTCTCCCTGTCCCAAGGGACACTCCAATTTCCTTAAGACTACAGACTTCTCCCATTTTTTATTTTGCATTCCAAAACTGTGCTTAACATTCCTCTTTTGAGCTCTTAATGGGTTTTTTGGCAACTCAGCAGTGGTGTTTTATCTAAAAAGTGCTTTGTGATATGCTTGGACCATTCAGTGCAGAAAGTTTTGAAATCAAAGTATATACATGTGGCTTAATTTCCACATGATTGCAACCCTGACTGTAAACTACTGGTCCATAATCAGTACTTTAGAAATTGTTGACATGATCTTGTGTCATTTCTTTTTACTCCCATGCACCTTGAACACTAGACATTTTACTCGCTTACATGCGTGAAAAACGACCACTGGGTTTAGGGCAACATTTCATTTGAGGCTTGTTAATAGGTAACACACATCAAATACTCAAACCACTCTCAAACAAAATCAACAAAGGGACAATGAGCAGTGTGGTGAATTGCATGACTTACCACCACTGTGACCAGCAGAAGAACAAGAATGCTCCGTAAATATGAGTGTTTGTACTCCTTGGGTTTACAATGTGGGTCATTTACAATTTCCAGAATCAGATCCTCCTGTGGACACAAAGTTTTAATCAAATCCAGGAAGACAGATTTTGGTAATTAATTAATTAATTAATTAAAGTATAATTTGCTGGTACAAAATAAAAAATAAATAAATAAAAAGAAGATGGCCTGATACTGGTAGACATTAGTTCTCAAATGAAATAATACTCCACCTCATCTTCACACCAGTCAAAGACCCTCCACCGGGAGACATGTAGTGATCGATGCCGCTTCCACAGCTCCAGAAACAAAGTGGCTAGTTCAAACATATTACAATAAATCATTAGGCATAGATGTGGTCTGGATGTATTTGTTTTAGAGATAACAGGAGAATGATACATACCCCATACAGCCATAAACATTGCAAAGGCCACAGTTCCTTCATTGTCAAACAGATGACTCAACTTAAAATAAGGACAGATGACATACAGACTTTTAGTGTTTTCTTTTAACAAATAAATGGAAAAACCAGTGAAGCTCTTATTTTATTACCTTAGCATAAAAACAGGTGTCTGACAGATTCCACACGCGGCACCTTTTGTCACATATTGGGCACATAGTGATGTTTGACTCACAGACTTCCTTTCTAGAACCCACACACAAACATCATGACAAAACATATCTACATCTAATCAGATTAGAGACATAATTAACCTTTCATTGATTTTTGAACATCAAGGTTGTTTATCTATTTTGGCGTATAATGTAAAGTTTATATTCAAAAACTGCACACATGCCAGTAGGAATTTTGGCTCACTCACATGAGGGGGTTGGAGTCAAAGAAGGCCAGGGCATAAAGAAACACAACCACTCCAATGATGGCAGCAGGGATTAGCATGCGTGTGTACCAGCCAAGCCATAGAAAATACAATGCTACCTTCTCACCGAAGTAATCCCTGCAAGAGCACAATGTTGCCAGTAAGCCAATACTAATTCACAGGGGAATAAGCATGGAGTAATTTAAAAAATAAACACTCAATAAATAGTACAACTTGAGATGGGTCTCTAAAAACAACAATACAGGCTTTACCTGATATCATCAACAGGTTGGTTGACTAGATGTTTTAAGGCCCCCCAGTTGGCCCACTTCCTCTTCAGATACTTCTGCTGCGTCCTCTACAAATGCAAAAACATCAATAATATGTATGATAATATGTTTAGATCTCAATTAATCAAATAAAATGAATAAAAGCAAGCAAACAAATAAGGTTTTACCTCATGGAGGCAGAACAAGGTCTCGAACACTTCCTGCCTCAAAAGATCCCTGAAGCCCTCTGGGTGTGCTCAGAAGGATTATTATACAACTGATTAACATAGAGGCTTCATTTCTCTGTATACTACATAAACTGGTTGCTTATGTAATGCATTAGTGTGTAGCATTAGCTTTCCTCAAGTCAGATTTGTGATAAGGTTCTTGGTAGTTTATATTATTATTATTATTATTATTTCAAGGCCATACTTTAACTGTGGCCAGCCAATTGTAGTGAAATTTATCCATTACAATAGAAACAGAAATCTAATGGCTTAAGTATTATCTGTGAAAGGAATGTAAAATATTTCTAAAAAAATTTTTTGAGCCCTTCTTAAACAATGTATGTGTACAAATAAAAGAAATACTTGGAAATCTCCTGAATTATATTAAATATATATATATAAAATTATTGTGACACTAAAAATTAGTATGGCCCTTGATTATCTAGTCTACTTCTAATAATGTGCCTATATGTATTATAGTAAGGAATAAATGTAAATATATGACAGCAACTTCTACATAGATGAAAATTATACAGAATTTCAAAATAAACATTGAAATGACAGGCAGGTCACTCACCTCCTTTTCCAATAAATGTATGGTGCAGGATGTAATAGACAATCCTAATCCTGGACAAAGTGGGATCAGTATGAGCTTGTGTATATAAAATAAAACACTAATTTTGAAGTAAACTACTGGACTACAGATGACAGACAAGTTCTCTCACACACCTTGTGGTGTTTTGGACACAGCCTCCATATTCAGCACTCCAGTTACAAGAATCAGACACCTTCAGCAGGTACTTATACTTGTCGAAGAGTTCCTCAGGAGCACGAATGCCATAGAATATCTTGTTATCGTGTTGGATTTTCTGTGAATGCAGAGTGAGGACAAGTGCTTTATGCTGTTGTGATAAAACATTTCTTGGCCTCTGTTAGACTGCAACTGAGGACTCACCGTCACTTTCAAATTTTTCGATTTGAGCTCGTTGATGTAGACTTTCTGCTTTTGGTATCTCTGATCTCGGTTTTCAACTGTGTGTGCTACTAGTATGCAGTCAAATGATCGCACAGCAGTATTAGGAGAGCTCAGCTGAAAAGCAACATGGAAAACAATACAGATGAGACAACAAAAACCCATTCACATGACTCATTGACATTCACAGTATACTGTGTTTATTTGCTTATCTGTGGTTTTTGGTGTGCTGAGAGGAAGTGTGACAGTGTAATACATTTCATGTAATACTCATATGATACGTTGATATGTCGGCTAACCATGAGTCTTGTGAGAATCCAATGATTCAACAGCCTTTATTTCATTCACATAAAGAGTCTTACCAATGGTATTAAGGTATCTCTGCCATTTCCAGCGCTTTTCCTGTTCATCACCTTGAGCTCTATGCCATCCTACAGCATAACAGACCAAAAATAGTAAATGTCCTTTTAAAACATAGATCTAATTCTTAGACAAAATAATAAGGAAACAGTGATGCGCGACACGTTTCTGTTTTTGGTTTCACTGTCTTTGCATACCTGTTGCATACCTGTTTAAATAATAGACATCCTCAAGAACTGCTTCGTTTGCCATTGTATCCTGCTCTGTGTGTTAACTCAAAGATATCATTCTATACATAAAATCTGATGCAAATGATTAACTTCCTGCTAATCTTTTGCTAAGCAACAGTAATCTGACTCCAGCTCTGAACTTTTTTAAGGTCGTAAACACAAATTATGACCTTAGTATACAAGGTTCTGTCAGGGTTAAGAAGTTCATAAAGAACCTCTTTACAAAACCTTCAGTAGTGTTTAACTTTACTCTATACTATAACGTAATACTGTAATGTTTTATAAGTCACTATCTATGGTTACCCAGATGAGGATGAGTTCCCTTTCAAGTCTCGTTGCACTTGAGGTATCTTCCACATGCCATCTTAGGGAAATTTTTTTTTGCCACTGTTACCTCTACCTTGTTCATTAGACATCTAAATGTAAATCGACATTTGTTTTTTGTAAAGCTGCTTTCTGGCAAGGTCTATTATTAAAATCACAATATAGTACAATTAACTGAAAGGAACATTACAATACAATCAGGACAACACAAAATCTTTGTATTTGTCTTGTCAGGATACAAGAAAAAGTATAAAACCAAAGCCATCACATATTGATACTATTAACTGCTCTTCCGTTGTGTGATCTGGAAATAGGTGTAGCACTTTGCAAGTTTTTATAGGTCAGTGTAAAAGTAAAACCACCAGTTTATGTAAACAAGTGGACTAGAGTGTGTCTACCAGCTGATGCTACATTTTGTTTGATCATTGTAACAGCAGCAAACAGGTTGCACCGTAATGCCTACTCCTACAGGTTTAACGTAATTACAGGTCCAGGCATGACTCTGAGGCATGTGTAGGTGCATGAAATAAAGAGAGAGAAATAATGCAACAAAGCTCTTAACACAGCCAGTATAACCAGGGCTGTTCATCCGGTCTTCTCTTTTTACACCACAATACCCCAGACAACTATTAGCTTCACCTACATTTGGACACAAATATACACATTTTCACATTGCATTTACCTTCACATTGAGAATGTCCAAACAATATATAAAGACAGACTGTTGATAAGAGTCTGGCTCTTGTACATGTTTATCTAATACCCTTAAGATCAAAACAATTTAGCACATCGCAAAATGTTCCAGGGTGGGATTACAGCACAGGTCTATCTGCTTTCACTTTTGTTTTTAATTAAAAAGCATGACAACACTTAATCTAAAAATCTGGATTTAGAAGGTATGAAATGGCTGGGATAGTTCTGAAAGTTTATTACAACAACCTCAACCCAGATTTCTACATCAGATCACATGTTTACCTTTTGGTGCATGTAGAATTAGCTATGAAAAGTTAGGGATACAGTAGGCCTATTCCTTCCTGGAAAACAATCCTAACATGCTATAAAAAAAATACCGATCACAGTGTTTTTGCTGTCAAAACAAAGGCATTAATCTAAGAAACTCCTAAGCAACTCACTTTTTAAAAGACTGTGCCTGTGGATTCTAAACAATAGGGGGAAATTCCAAATGATATTAAAATGATGTGAAAGAAATAGATGCGTCATCGAGGTGGAACAACTTCATTCAGCTTCAGAGAAAACTGGTTAGAATCAACTACATGTTTGGCAAGGAGTTACTGTGTCAAAGTACAATTAGTTCTGCAATAACATGCAAAAAAAAGTCATTAGAATGACTTTACATACGTCGAGAACTAGACATCGACCTTTCACACCAATTATACGTCATAACCTTAATCCATCTGCCCCAAAACACAAACAAGTTTTTTCCTTTCTCGCACCCTGTCTTTCCTTACCTCGACTTCTCCCAAAGGCATGATGGAGATCTTTAAGGGGATTTAAGGTCCGACAATCATTAATTAAAAATGCGCGCTTCAGTTCTGTTGCCTTGTCGACATCTGCAGTGTCCACCGGTCCACGACTAAAAGCAACACAGAAAGTCCATCAGGTGCTTTAGGATTAAACACAACTTTTCGCAATCAGATACTTCCGCATTACTTGGCTCACGAACTCCTGCTGGCAAAAAAAGTTGTGCGCGCGCCCGAAGTTGGCTGCACCGGCTGTTTAGGTGCCAGTGACGTCACTGTACTACGAGCGAAGGAGGCGCGTGCGACTGTTACAGGTGAACAGTGAGACTGAAAGCGAATCTTCAAATAAGATGCTGGTGTCAATGTATGCAGTGTTTAGTGTTCTCCGGTTTCTTTTCATTTTCCAGTAGGTGAACTGTTTACTCTACATTGCCCCTAGGCCTGTGTGTGTGTGTGTGTGTGTGTGTATTGTATACTGTGATAACCACCCGGCTGACAAGTATGACAGTTAAATTTGCAAAAGCTTCCTTACAACCGACTACGCCACCTAGGGCATAAATGGAGACCCCAGGAACTCCCTACCAAAATAGGTTCATTTTTCAAGGTATGGAACAGTGGAAAAACATCACCCGACAAAAAACTCAAATATACAATTCTTTATTACAATCAAGGAATACAGGAAAAAGAAAACCAGAGTCCAAAGTCCACGCTCAGTAACAGTCTGGAGTTAACGCAGTCTCAGCTGGGCATCAGAAGTCACAGCCACTGTCCTTTTACCCTCAATTCCCCAAATAAAGACCATGGGAATGACAGTGGCGGGCCGAGCATTTCACACCTAGGCCTTCACTGGTGTCCTTCCTGAATTAATCCACCTCTATACCATCATTATGACCCCCTGACATTTTCTACTCCCTCTTAAAATTCTGCGATTCTCCATAAACTGTACACAAATTGGTGGTCGCCTCAGTCCCCTTTAAATTTCATATGAAAACGGAGGCAGACTTCGGCTCCTCTCCATCTTTCAGCGTGTTCTTCAATCCGCGGCGTCTCAAAGCGAGGATCAGAGGACGTGTGTGCGCGAGAGAGAGATGAGGAAGACTCGTATTTAACTTATTCAGTACTCAAACGTTACACACATCTGTGCAATACAGTGGAATGCTGCAATAAGTTCACCATCCTACCCTGTTAGTCAAACCTTTATTTCATCCCGGTTACTTTTCTCAAAAAAAAAAAAAAAAAAAAAAAGCGACATCCCTGATGCCGTTTGCAGCAAACTGTAATCTCCGGAGTAGGGGTGGGCGAATCGATCCTAATATCGATACCAACGTTGGTATCGATATCGGATCGATACCACCCTGCCGAGATCGATACTTTAGTTTAAAATTCTCTAATCTATCCTGAAGTACGTTGCTCTGGTCCATCAAAAAGCTTACATGTCTCTGAATAAGTTGCTCCTTTTATATATCGACTCGTACGCACACGTTGCTCCGCCCCTGCTCCGTGTTCAGTTGTCCGGCAAATCACGTGACTCAGCTGCGCCAAACAAGCAGTTTTGGCTGCTCTGAATGAGAGATGACAGGAGCATTGTGTGAACTTTTACTGCAGTAAATCAAAGCGTTGCAAACTGATGTTTGTAGAAAGGGAAACATGTAAACATGCTATTGTTTCTGAACATAAACCTCCAAGTCTTAACAGGGTGTCAGGGTTTAAAAGGGGGCTGCAGGGAATATTTCCTTGGACATGGAGGGCTTTGGGGGTATAAAGCCAAAGACAGACTCGGATGCAATAGTATGTGCTTTTGTTCAGTTATCTGCACTTTACTTCATTCTTACAAGCTGTTCACTTTTTATAAAATGAGGCAGATGTGTAATGAAAGGGAAACATTTTATTTTGAATAAAATCATTTGTTCTCCAGTAATTGTGCACTTTATTTAAAAAATATTTGTGTTTTAAAGTTATTTGTTTAAAGACAAAGTGCTAAAAGAAATTATATTGTTTCTGAACAAAAATCCCCAGACTAAAGGAAAAAATGTAAGTTTAAAAAAAAGATCATTGTTCTCTTGTAATACTTGTGCAAATTTCATTTTTGCAAATTCAGTTCATTACAGTAATAAAATGTATTTTTATTTGGCTTAGAAGTGTTTAAAATCTGTCCTGGGTTTTAAAAAATACAGGTGCTTTGAGAGCACAAATTACAAAATCTTTCAGTGTCCAAGAAAATGTATTCTAATTTAGCATATGATGCATTCACTTCATAAATCATGACAAACTGCTCTACAGGAAAGTAGATGTAGAGTCAAGTTCATGCTTTTAGAAAGTATCGGTATCAATATCGGCGATACTGTCCCTGTATTTACTTGGTATCGGCTCGATACCAAATTTTGCAGTATCGCCCACCCCTACTCCGGAGGACGCAGCATTCAAAATGAGACGCAGAGAATATAGAAACAACGTACATGGGCGGGTCGCTGACTCTGACAACTCCAACTATCCAATCAAAGGACGGGGAATTGCTAACGTAATCGTATGCCTGCAGGATGGCACCAGTGATGCCAACCCGAAATCTGATTGGTTAATGGAACAATTTCATCGCCACTTATTTTAAGCTACGGGCGCCTGCACTTTTGATTCTGAAGGCCTTACGGCCGGGCGACACATGTCAGCCACTAGCCGAAATATGATTGGATAAATACTCTTATCATAAATTTACACTAGTGGAAGCAGCGCAACCGAGAGAAAAGCTATGAAATGTAGAGAATAGATTGGGAATAATTTAATACACATGCATGGAAAAATATTAAAATGCAAGTCAGCTCACTGCTGAATAGGCCAGCAGAGAAGGCCTTGCTGGCCCTGACGGTCCGCCACTGGGGAATGGTGATGCTGGAAAATAAGAAAACACTGCCAGCGTCTAACGTACTTAATATCCACACAGTCTACTCAATAACACTAGTATATCCGCTAAAATCGAAACCAATCGCTAAAAATCACTCACAGCGTGACCGGATAGCAACCCCGCTATCCAGTCTGGTGTAGTCAGGCACGGAAGAAGCACGCCAGTGTTCGCTCTCATCTCGCAGCACCCGCAGTAGACTCCCGCAAACATCCATCCACCAGTCACGCGTGTTGCTCGCCCACGGTGCTCCATGAACCAATAACCCTTCCGGCATTACTCACAACGTTACACTTTCACACAGCCATAAACTGCCACGCTGTATACAGCGCACTCCTTACTGGAAACGCTGGTGCAGAAGCTCCTCTTCTTCTTCTCGCCCTCTCATTAAGCTAGGCCCAATTTCACTCACACGGTACCTCCACTTCACAGCTGTTCCCGATCACAGCTGCTCTTTTGTAAACGAGAGCTCTAATCCGTCGTCCAATCCCCTCGTTAGTCCAATTAATTTAAATAGGCATGTAGCTTGGAATACTGCCTACAAACAGAAAAAGAAAACACACAGCAACCCACACAAAAGCAAAACAACCCAAAGCAAATGCATGCACACAAAAAAAACCCCACACACATATGTACACTACCAGTCAAAAGTTTGGACACACCTTCTAATTCCACGGTCTTTCCTGATGTTTATTTCTTTCTACATTGTAAAACAGTACACAATAATGTCGTTTGAACAGTTGATATTGAGATATGTCTGCTACTGATGCTCTGTAAAGCCTTCATAACGGCTCTAATCTGAGGTGTTAATTGGTGATTTCTGAGGCTGGTCACTCTAAATGAACTTCTCCTCTGCAGCAGAGGTAATTTTTGGTCTTGCTTTACTGGGATGGTCTTCATGTGAGCCAGTTTCATCATGGTGCTTGATGGGTTTTGCAAATGCACTTGACAATACTGTTCTTGCAAGAACTATTCCAGAACACCTGACCTCCACAGTGACCCTGACCAGGAAAAAGCTATTACTGAAGAAGAAGAAGAAGAAATAGAAGAAGATGATGCTATTCTTCACAAGAAGTACTACACTAATAAATCCTACTAGACTTGTAAGACCACTATATAGGTTGTGTGGACACATAATACTTACTGGAGATCATCTGCTGCTGTTCACTACATATTTTGTCAGCACCCTAATCCTCAACCAGTGACAATAAGGAGTGTATTAATCACAGCAGCAGTGGTGTGGCATTCTAGTGTTGAAAAATATCTACCAAATATCTAGTCCTACCTAATATCAAGGCCTTGGTTATCTTTAAGCTCGTGCCTATTGATTGAAAGTAAATTGGGGTTTACAAATCATACCTAGCAACAGACAAGCTATTCATTATGTGTATCTGTATAAAGTCCAGCTAGATGGTAGGTGTAACTGATAAAAAGGCAAATGAGTGTAGAGGTCAGCTAATCTATCTAGCCCAGAGGAGACGGAGTCCAGCATTGTGTATATTTTATCAGATGTGTTTGAGCACAGAATCTCTGGGATATTGTCTATAAGTACCACATTTGGGTCTAATTTTATTTCTTTGCAAAACATTACTATAAATGTGTCATGTCAATGATATATGTGCAAACAATGTGTATGAGCAATTTTTAAAAGACGATTAAACTTCAACTTGCAGGACCAACTCAGCCGAATGACCATACAAACCTGATATCAGTTTCTTTACTATGAAAATGTCATGAAAAACAGTTTATTATTTCAGTTGACATTTATTCATTAAAATCGTTTACAGATCACTTTTCCTACTTTACAATACTGTTTTACACCCACAAAAAATTACAAATGATGAAACAGAGAATATACTTTGGAAAAATGCCTTGTCTGTTGCTTTTACAACCATTGTAAATTAACAAAATTCTAAGTGCTTGATCAGTTACAGAGACTAAGAATAAGAGCGGATTATATTTTCAGAGATCAGCAATGGGCATATGCATTCCCTCAAAAGCTTTTAGTCTTCTTCCTCAACTGTCTTGCGGAAGTTTTTGCGGTTCACTTTCCTCCCGCTACTGAAAATAACATTAGTCTCTTTTGCATCTTCATTGCTGCTTTCATCCACCCGTTTTCTTTTCTTTTCCTTGCCATCCAGTGAAAGGTTGTGGGGAAGAGATGCCATCTTTCCCCCTTCCTCTTCCTCTTCTTGTTCATCATCCAAGTGAACTAAACCAACCTCTTTTGTCTTTGCTCGGTTCACCTTGTGCAGATTCTGGCCTTCATCTTTTGAGGCCTGATTGGGCTTGGAGAACATAATTTTGTGCTCTGCGCTGCTGCTGTGGTCCTGGTTGAAAGCTGGACTGAAAGAACTTGCAGCAGCTTCTTGGGACCTTCTATGGTTATGGAGTTCCTGTATGAACTCATGAGCCACTTGGCTGTTTTTCCTGTCACTTGTCTCAGGAACATCATCCAGGTCATAGCGAGTCCAACGCTCAGGGTGAAGCAGGTAGTCTGGCACTGTCTTGGATGATGAAGCTTTCTTGCTTCTCTCTGGCTCTTTACGTTTCATAGGGGGCGATGGAGGAGCAGGTCGAGCAAACGCACCATCGATGACGTTGTCTTCAGCCAGCTGACTTGAAGTTTGCTTCACAGCACTGTCCAGCTGATCAAAGATGCTTCTGCTGCGGAATGAGAAGCCCAGACTCCCACCAGTCAACTTGAACGTGGAAGTTCCTTGAGGAACATCACTGCCATGCTGAACATTATCCTCATCAGAGGAAGAAGACACTTCCTCAACCTTCCTGCTGAGGGGCTGTAGAGACTCGTCAGGATCCGAGTCACTCAAAGAGGCATCATCAGGTAGGTCAATGGCGTCACGATTGGACAGACTGTTGGGGGTGTCATCTCTGCTCTTTCGGCCACTCATAGTGCAGATATATTCAGAGATCAACAAGGGGAAGTGTCGAAAGCTGGAACACTCAGACCTAACAAACGAAGCTCCTGTAAATAATAATAATAATAATAATAATAATAATAATAATATGAAATAGTAGATTGTATTGATCATAGCCATTATTATAGGAAATAAATATTTGTCCACACTGGTCACTTAAAGGATGTGTCTGTAATTATTCTGTTTATGTAATGACATATGATAAATCAGAGGTGTTTACCTTTGCTAATCGTCTCAAACAGCCACTTCTGTATGAATTCAGAAAAAACAGTGTGTGAGTACAGTTGGATATGTCAAAAGGTCTCTAATTCTGGTCCTGGAATGTCTCATGTCCTGCACATTTTAATGGTTTTCTTTCAATTCTAACGCACCCACTACAAATCAGAAATGGACACTAATTAGCTGATTATTTGGACCACGTGTGTCTGAGAAAAGAAAACACCAAAATGGCCAGGGACTGGGAGAATTCCAGGGCTAGGTCTCAACTAAAATCTAAGCATAATACTTCCTGTCCTAGAACTGTCACTGGTGTTGGTGTGCACACTGGTGCGCCTTACTGGGATTGAAGACTCACAGGATCTGGGAGATTCCCATTTCAGCACAGATGCTAAACGTTTGAGAAATCACACGGATCATCGCCATTACGCAGAACAGCTGGTCCCTCTGTGAAATACTCTATAAGCAGAACACCAGGGTTCATGTGGAGTTAGACATGGGAAACTGATCGGATTATTATTTTGCATATACTGTGCAGACTGCGAATGTGTTAGCTAGCTAATAGCTTAAAGCTAACTAACCCCCTAACGTGCTTTGCTACACAGACGACAAAAAGTGCAACCAAAAATCCAGTTTTTTTGCTAAGCAAGATGTGCAGATTTTGTCAAAATTAGTGTACAAAACAAGTGTGTTTAGCTTAAAAAATAATCAAACCCATACCGTAGTTTCCTCCTTCTTCTTCGTGCCGTTCTTGTAAGCAAGCAGATAACAAAGTGGATATCGCCCCCTTGTGTACAGATTATTGTACAGATCAAGGCTTTTGTGATTTACCTGTGTGATTTTCACTTTGTCCAGCAGGGGGAGACAGACACAGCAGCGCGCGTATCGACAATCCAAGCAATTTGCGATTTGCGCATGCGTACTGATTCTTACATCTGGGGCCTGGTACTCAACAGCTTGCGCTGATGGAGTTCATTTGTTCTCTTTAAATATACTATGTCGGTTGAATATATTTATGAAATGTTTTCAGTCAAGTTTCATCCTGCAGAACGAACTTAAATGAACGTAATGCAACCATTTACATGTCTTCTACATGTCATATAACTGTACACCGATCAGCCATAACATTATGAGCACTGACAGGTGACACTGATTATCTCCTCATCATGGCACTTGTTAGTGGGTGGGATATATTAGGCAGCAAGGGAACATTTTGTCCTCAAAGTTGATGTGTTAGAAGCAGGAAAAATGGGTAAGGCATAAGGATTTGAGCGAGTTTGACGAAGGGCCAAATTGTGATGGCTAGACAACTGGATCAGAGCATCTCCAAAACTGCAGCTCTTGTCAGGGTGTTCCTAGTCTGCAATGGTCAGTATCTTACAGGATTTAAAGGATCTGCTGCTAACATCTTGGTGCCAAATACCATAGCACACCTTCAGGGATCTAGTGGAGTCCATACCTTGTCGGGTCAGGGCTGTTTTGGCAGCAAAATGGGGACCAACACAATATTAGGCAGGTCATGACTGATCGGTGTAAGAAAACCACAAGAGAACAACCAAAGGAGAATGAAATGTTAATGGGTCGGTGCTATTTTAAATGAGGTGTTTCCAGCACCGAACAGTGACATATTTTGCACTTTATGATTGACAGCGGTTACAAATGGAAGTTGTGTGGCCTTTCTTTGGAACAACCTTTTCAAGATGATGGACGTTCGTCCTCAAGTTTGGTCTCTGGCCTGTCTTCAGTCACAAGTTTCTGTAACCTGTCACTAATATAGTTTTTTGGCTGCTTTGTTGGCTTTTCGGTGTGAACAGACTGAATATTTGGGCTATTTTAGTGTAAATCATGTGGGAAAATAGAATTGCTGTATTACCCCCATAATAGAGTTTTAGACTGGTGGTATTCTCGGTCCTTGACCTAGTAAATCAGTATGAATGTATTCATTGATAAAAACTTCAACACACATTTGTAAGTCGTCCAGGATAAGGTTGTCTGCCTAAGGCCTTAAATGTATGTGTGTGTATGATGTCCATTCAGGGTACATTCTCATCTCAAGTCAAGTCAAGAAGCTTTTATTGTCAATTCAACCATATATAGCTGACACAGTACACAGTGAAAATAAACAACGTTTCTCTAGGATCATGGTGCTACATAAAACAAATAGCAACATAGCGCCAAGGACTGAAAGTAAGTTGTCCTAGCCACAACCTAGTGCAAACAGTGCCAGACAAAATAGACAGTGCAAACAGACAATACAAAAGACAGATTCACAAAATACACAAAATGGCACCACCCAAAATGCATTCTGTATATTATATTATACAGTGCAATGTGGAAAATAGGAGAACTGTAAACAAAGATGGTTCTTGTAAACATATACACTTCTTCATAGCAGAAGTTTGTGGCAAAACAGCAATTGCGTAAAAGTGCAAACAAAAAAAAAACAGCATGTAAACAGTTATAATATGGGTGGTGCTTCAGATGTTGAATATTGAATTGAATTGGGTGTTTGCGTGTGTGTTTGAGTTTCAGGTATACTCATACGCAGTAACAGGCCCTGGATCCACCCCGACATGACATCAGGGATTCAGTGAGTAAGGTTACTTGGGCCAAGTACACAAGTTTTTGGTTTTCAAGATATGAGGAAAAATTTGCTCATCATTTAAATAATAAAATCTTTATCTCAGTCTCTATTTGAACAAATATGTGTGTGACCAGCACATTCTTAACTATCTTAGCTACACTATCTGCACAATGTTATACAATTAAAAAAAAAAGCAAATTACAACTATTATTTATTTGTTAATATGAACCTTTGGACATTTTAGCATCTTCCCCACCAGGTTTACAAAGGAGCTTCACTCAGGATGTTTTTCATACACTTCCCAAATAGAACAGAATTATGGTACTGGTACTGCAATTGTTGGCAAACAGAAGAGCTACTCCACCTTCTAAATCCCAGATAACTGGTGGTACAGAGTGGTGGTGATCCCCTTCTCCTGAATATCTGATACTGGCACTTTTTAGTGGGCGATGTTTTTTTTGTCTGACCAGCAGGGGGAGACAAACACACCCAAAATATATTTCAGCTATTTAATTACAAGTTACAACTATTTTTTTTGTACTGACCTTTAGGCCTTGTTTTGTGAATAGTTGACTTAGGTGTTTGTGAATCTGAATTGTAGCTTGTGTATATTATCTCTAATAGTCGTAGATGCAGTAGAACCAAACTTGTGTGTTCAACAGTAGGATGCGTTGTTTCTGTAAATATTATTTGTTGATATGTTGAACTTTAAAGATATCCTGCAGTCCAAACATCAACATACTTTAACTTTAGCATAGTCAAGTGTGTTGTAATTACATTTTGATGATTTTACTACAAACTAGCCGTTGAACTGTCAGCAATAGAATCTACTAGGGAAAAGATAACTACGAGGAGTCTCAGCTCTCTGGTATCTGTTGTTTATACAAGAAAAAGTATGTACTATGAGATATTTCATTGATCATCGACTCTATGATTACAAAAGGAATAATCATTTAGATAAGTAAAGAATTGCAGACATAAGTAAAATGTTAAACAAATAAATGATCCTATAATGCAGAAATATTTATTTGCCACAGAGGTTATACAGAAATCCAAGGAACATAATACAACACAGGAAGGTGAATTCAGGAACCATAGTCTAGAACCAATTAAAAGTATTATGCTATGTAATCCATCCAGCTGAATGTATGTTGAGAAGCAAGTGGCAACAATATATGTTTACATTATATGTTTACAGTGCATTGTGATGGACTGACATCCCATTCCAATTGTACTCCTTCTACTTCACACCTGGTATTCCTAAGAAATACTCTGGACCCACCACAGCAAGGACCAGGTTATAATGGTTACTGGGGAAGAATGTGTGACTTTAATATATGATATTTAATTAAAAACTAGACAGCTGTGCGGTCACTGTCTTTACTATAGGCTGTTAGACTATTACTGGCATGAATCTCTCAGTCTCCCTTCCTCTCTTCCTTCATACATCACAACAGCTCAAAAAGCTGTTATTTTTTTTTAAAGCTTTTTAACCGTGTATATTTACATTTAATGCTATGAGACAAGTCACTTATCACCTAGATTATCACTACACTTCTTTTCTCTCTCTTAAAGTTATTAAGATAAAAATGCAGCTTTTCATATTACCATGAAACCAGAAAGCACAATGTTCTCTGCCCTAACTGATTACACTATATTGGCAAAAGTTTTGGGACGTCTGCCTTTACATGCACATGAATGTAATATGGAGTTGGTCTGCCCTTTGCAGCTATACCAGCTTCAATTCTTCTGGGAAGGCTTTCCACAAGGTTTAGGAGTGTGTTTATGGGAATTTTTGATCATTCCTCTAGAAGTGCATTTGTGAGGTGAGGCACTGATGATGGATGAGAAGGCCTGGCTCACTGTAATTCATCCCAAAGGTGTTCTATCGGGTTGAGGTCAGGAATCTGTGCAGGCCAGTCAAGTTCCTCCACACCAAACTCGTTCCTCCACACAAAACCTCGTTCCTCCACAGCAAGTTGGGAGTATCAAATTGTCCAAAATCTTGGTATGCTGCAGCATTAAGAGTTCCTTTCACTGGAACTAAGCAGCCAAGCCCAACCACTGAAAAACAACACCTGAATTCAATGACTTTGAGGGGTGTCCCACAACTTTTGCCAATATACTGTATAATACATATACTTTAACTAAACATAAAATTCCTGTAAATGAACACTAAACCCTGTATATTATATATTATATACAGTATATATTATATAATATATACTGTATATACCCATGTATATTGATTCTTTATCATCCTTTAAATGAAATATGTGAGTATAATCCATTACTCAGTGTCTATCCTAGCTCGGTTAGTCTCGGTCTTCAGGTAAGGCACATCATCTATAAAAAATTTTCCGGGAAGTGACGAGAGTGTAAAAAGAAAAAAAAAATTCCAGACATTTTTTGCCCGAAAGAAATTGACGTTTTAAGGCCACTCCCATTTCAGTACACCGTGGTCTGGATCTCAAATATCCTCCCTCCTCACATCAAGTGCACTAGGTAGTATATCTCCAGTAGTGCACCGTTTATGCAGAATGTAGTTCACTTGGGAAGAGCGCATGAAGTGATTCCAGACCCAACCTTCGCCCCTGACGCTGATTTAGGAATTGGATGTATGAACTGGGGTAGTGAGGATTTCCTTCACGGAAAGTGGACTTTCGTTAAAAATGAACTTGCCGGCGCTTTAACAGCAAAGGGAAACAAAAAAAAAAAACCCTCGGTTCTCTAAAGGCGACGAAGTGTTTTCTTTTGGGTGAAGATGAAGCGGATAACAGGAAAGACGAAAGATGCCACGCTTCTCGAGATGACAAACAAAGCGGACGCTCATGTGGAAGGTAGCACATTGTAGCTTTTGACTGCGGACTAGATACAAAAGTAGTTTTCTTTTATTTCATTTCGAAACAATTTAATCTTTACACGGCTGCCGTCACTTCAGAAAAGGTGAGACAGAGTCGTTGGTGCTTTTAGAAGAGAAAAGAAGGCCGACATTGGTAGTTTAACGTGTATATATATATATATATATATATATATATATATATATATATATATATATATATATATATATATATATAATTACATGTATACATATATCTCTAGTATACAGGCGTGCTTTATCTTGTGGTACTAAAACCGCCTGCGTGGTCTGCTAGGTTGAAAACCAGAAACAACCGTGAAAGTTTACACTCGGGAGCGGTTTCCCACAGTCTATTTTGTTCCGACTCCCAAAGCGACTCCCTTTTGGACACGTAGTGCACTAAACAGCACGTGAAGCAATTATTTCCCCTATCCTATATTCCTATATAGTGCGTAAATATAGGAAGGTGGGAGTGATTTGTAATTCAGCATCTGTCTAGAGCTGCCTTTACTAGTTAGCGGACCAGATTCAATCCGTTTACGTCTTTACTTATCATAAGGGAGCACTAATTATTGTTTACAACACTCCAGAGGTTGGCATTTTATTAGTTGCGTATATTGAGAAGAACATGGAAGGCGTATTTTAAGGAGACTTGGTGCATTACAAAGGGTGTGGAAGTCATCACTTCTATACCATAAGCCTATGTTAGTGGCTTTTATATAGGGAAGGTTGGGTCAATGCTTAAATAACTAAATAATAGAGTCGTTTCTTTGTTAAATTGTATTGTATCCTAGTGTATTTGTATCCGAAATGCTGCAACACATGTTCAGAAAGAATGTCGCGTGTGTTAAAGTCAGTTTGTAAATATGATCACACATAAACGTAGGAAACAGGTCATCTATACTCACTGACCTCAGACTCACAGCAGGTTCACTGCTGTATTGATCCTCTACAGGAGATGTAATTCAATTTAGAATTTTCTTGATCGCATTACCCCAACCCAGAAGGGAACCGAAACTGAATCACCAGAGACAGACCAGGCAGCTGAGGTCATGGTCCATTTTGAGCAATGTGACTGTTATGATATTGTTAACATCTGTAAAGGAATATTTTCATTCCCTTGGGAATCAACCTCAAAATGTTTTGACGTTCAAATTAAAAGCAACCTGAAAACTTGGATGTGCTGATAGAATACTGAGGATGAAGCTTGAAACACTGGACTAGATCATGTTTGATATATATTTTTATTTATATTGTAGTGAATTCAGTTATCAAATCTGATTGGTCCAACGGTTTTTAATTTGTAACAGATGGGATAGCTTGTTAGATAATGAGATATAATTTCGAAAGTTACAGCTATTTGACTTGAATGGGCCTCATGTAATATATGTGTAATAAACGCTTAAAAAAATGCTGATAGGGTAAAGCTTTATGTAAGGACACATTTATTTATCATTTATGGAAGGAGTAGCCAGTTGTTGAATTTTCCACCAGGGGAAGATACACTATTGCCAAAAGTTTTGGGACACCCCTCCAAACCATTGAATTCGGGTGTTGTTTTTCAGGGGTTGGGACTTGGCCCCTTAGTTCCAGTGAAAGGAACTCTTAAAGCTTCAGCATACCAAGACATTTTGAACAATTTCATGCTTCCAACTTTGTGGGAACAGTTTGGGGATGACCGCTCCTGTTCCAACATGATTGCAAACCAGTCATGTTGATGAGCGAGTTTGGTATGGAGGAACGGGTTTGGTGTGGAGGAACAAGATTTGGTGTGGAGGAACGAGTTTGGTGTGGAGGAACGAGATTTGGTGTGGAGGAACTTGACTGGCCTGCACAGAGTCCTGACCTCAACCTGATAGAACAGCTTTGGGATGAATTAGTGTGGAGACTGTAAGCAGGCCTTCTCGTCCAACATCAGTGCCTGACCTCACAAATGCGCTTCTAGAGGAATGGTCAAAAATTCCCATAAACACACTCCTAAAGTGTGTTTATAGCTGCATAAGGGTGGGCCAACTCCATATTACATTCATGTGCATGTAAAAGCAGACATCCCAAAACTTTTGGCAATATAGTGTAATCAGTTAGGGCAGAGAACATTGTGCTTTCTGGTTTCTTGGTAATATGAAAAGCTGCATTTTATTTTTTTGTTTTCTTAGTAACTTCAAGAGAGAGAAAAGAAGTGTAGGTGATAAGTGACTTGTCTGGTCATAGCATTAAATGTCAGTATACATGGTTAAAAAGCATAATGTTCATTCATAAATTAAAAATTTATATTGTTGGCAAATCGTTAGGGTATAAGAGGAGTAAAACTGCTGTTATAGGAAACATCCACTTTGGGTAACTCTGCTTCACATCAGGCTGCATCACACCACCTCATCATGGATTACTTTCCTATAGCATCACACCCCATTGTGTTTTATTTTTAATATATTTTGGTCAGATCTAGTGACCAAACATTTTATTCAGTGTGTGTGTGTGTGTGTGTGTGTGTGTGTGTGTGTAAGTTTATAGATGATTCAGTCCACCATGGTGTGACTTCTGACAAAACATAGTCCAACACCCCCCTTATCAAATCACTCATCATTAGTCATGGCTAATATCCTTTCCACTGTATGCAGAGAGAGATTTTTTTTCTAGCCTTCAGATCCTTCAACATAATCAAATAACAGATAGCCTTGGCAGAGTATAGGCCATGGCTTCAAACAGAATCCGAATTGTTGTATAAAGTCAATGAGTCAAGTGATTTGCTGTCTACTCTTAAAGCCATTCTGTGATATATTACTTCCTCACAGTTAGCCCTGTTTTTTTTTTAAACAAGAAGCATTTGTGAAAAGTGCATGGTGAAGGAAAACCCCAGCCAATTCTCAATTATTTTTCTGTCCTGTTCAGCAGAGCTGGAGTGATTTAATCTGGAATGTTAAAGATTAATAATAAAATGCAAGACACATTTTCAAATAAAAATCCAAGACACACTTGGCCAAAAGCCATGATTGCTTTCTTAAAAAATGCTGCATAAATTAAGTTCTCTGTGTGCTTTTAAATTAAACTGAATTTGTTGTATTAATGTAAGTAAATCAAATCAAATGAAATTGCCTTTATCGCTACTGTTTGTGCAAGCTTCTGTGCATTTCTTTCAGCTTCACTGGTTTTCTCCCACCTTAAGTTGTTTATTTAAATTCCAAGAATATATTTGCCTGAAGCTCAATTTAATACCAGAGGCACCGTCATTGGGAAAGTTAATAGAGAAAACAATTTATATCACATTTCTAAAATGTAGTGAGGGTGTGTGTATTTTGGAGCTCATATGACCGCCACATTGTTGAAATGATGCAGGCGACTCTACAATATGCAACATGGACTCCTATTTCAGTGATAAATATCTTGCAAGTGAGCAGGAACAGAGGGATTTTTTTCTCAGCAGTATGATAGAGAAGACAGATCCAGTTCTAACCTCTCAGGTACATGAGAAATGCGGTGTAGTTGACAGCAATCGAGCTGAACCAGACAAGCATGACTAGCCCGGGCTTGTTTAAACAGAATGCAGGCAATAAACATAACACACTTTTAAATGGTCCACAAGGATCTTCCTAAAGTGTTTGTGTTTAATGAAGTGAGTGAGTGTGGTGTCCTCTGTTTATCTGTCCAATCTCTAATCAGGACTAAACTTGTGGAGACCATGAAGTGCTCACATTCATAAACCTTGTATTGTGTGTGGCTTTGTGTGAGAGTGTCTCGGGGTGTATGAAAGAGAGAGAGAGTGTGAGTGCATGCATGAGAGTGTATGTGAGTGATGTGTGCATGAGAGAGAGAGAGAGAGAGAGAGAGAGAGTGTGTAAATGAGTGAGTGGGTGTCTGTTCATCCGTTAGAATATAGTTATTTGATAAAAGGAAGACGTATGGTAATATTAAATGTAATTCCATTTTGGTAATTAAAGCTGCATGGCATCCATCATCGTGGATGTTCACAAGTCTCCTGTTGGATGGATGAAGTATTGTTAATATAGCAGTAATACCAGACTGATGACATTTTTACTATCCATCAATTATATTGTAAAATGAGGTTTTGAACTCTTGCACTTGCATGTAAAATGTGTGCGAGATGATATGAATATTACTTTGAAACAAATCAAGTTACATAATCTAGCTTTAATGAAATAAGCTTTAATGAAAAAAATCAGATTTCGCCAAACCTATTCATGTAGCACAAATAAAACTATTCAGGGCAAACAGCTTGCATCCTAGGGCTGTTTCCTCTGGCATAAGCCTTTGATATAATAGCAAACACATAAGGGACTGGGAGAGGAAACGAGCCAGGGTTGCTACGGCAACAAGACTCCGTAATCTAGTTTTCTGTTTTATAGTTTTGATGTTCCTTCTAGTAGCCAGCTGGAAAGTAGGAAGGTTACACACAAGGGTTGTATAAAAATATAAGTGTTTTTGGAGCATGACTACCAACATTCTGGATTTATTAATGTACTACAAAAACAATAGCGCATGAAACCTGTTGAATATCATTCATCTACAGTAAATGTTTTTTTCCTGATCAGAGTCACAGTGCATCCATCCCTGGAACACTGGGCGCAAAGGTGAGAATAGGCCTTGGATGGGATGCGAGTTCATCACAGGGCACCATGAGCATAATAGCACACTCATTCACACCTAAGGACGTTTTATTGTAGCCAATCAACCTACCGGAATATTTTTTTTTTTTCTGTAACCCCCATTATTACTGAAAATACGTGCAAAACTCCCACCGTTAACTGAGTAACTGAGGCCAAGGACAAGATTAAACCCTGGGACTGTATAATGATGTAATGTGTCTGGACATGTCTACAAACCTACTGAAAAAGATAATCTTAACTATATTCGACTGATATCAAGCTACTGTAGGAGATGGATGATATTGTCTGCTTTAGTGTTCCCCACTTGTTACAATACTGTAAATGAATTGCCACATCCTGTAGAATTACACGCCACCCAGCACATCAGATAGGTCAATCAGACAGGACCAGAAACCAAAAATAGCACTTTGACTTAGCGGAATGTTCATTTACTGACAGCACACAAAACCACACACAACAGCGTGCTTCCTTACTACAATCGTAGAAATAGGAAGGCGCCTTATCATATACATACAAACAACTCCCTCCTGGGACTGTTTCATAAAGACAGGAACATGAACAGGTCTAAACAAGGTCACCTCATGTTAAATCAAGCAAGCATATTTACACAGCAGTTATTTTATTTCTGTCACTAACTTCTGAATGTTACACACCATCGTAGTGTACCTAAATGTGCTTGTAGAAGAATGCTAATTTGCCTGTGCTTCATATGCGGCCCATTGGTAACTTGATTTTAGCTTAATAGGAATTTGCTTAATTGAGTTTAATCTGGGTGTACAATTATAATATAGGCCTGATTATGGAGAACTGTGGTTTTATTAATACAAACCCAAACCAGCCTAGGAGGGCTATATATGAAACGGAGATCCCCTCAGGTAAAATAGTTTTGGAGTTGCAAAACCCTGGAGCGAAGCCAGTTTTCGTTTTTTGCTCTTCGGCTCTCTGGGAATCGATCAAACGGCAACAAAACTCAGTGTCCTTAGTACATACTTGCTCAAGAATTCTCAAGAAAACATTTACATATACGTTTACATATATTTACAGCATTTGGCAGTTAAGTGCTTTGTTATCTGCATCAGGGTGGGTCTGGACATGAGGGTGGGTTGATAAGTAAATAAGACTTTCTTTTTCAGCAGGATATCCGGTGCACCTCTGTAGGAAGCAGGTGATGACAATTTAAATATTTGCACAAATATAGGAAGCCAGTGAAAGGAACCCAGCCATGGAACATGGCGTATTTGCATATTGTTTGTGTACTCCATCATATAGCTCTTTCATGCACCTTGACACTGGACTCTTTAAACCGTCAATGAAAGTGATGACATTTGTTACGTTTTCCGTCACTGCTTCAGAGCGTTAAAATGGTACAACATAATGCCATCCATTCATGTTCTACTCAAACTACAGGATGATCTATTTTATATTTAAATGTATGCACAACAATTTAATAATTCATTTGTAAACCCTTTTGACTGTGTTTATTGCATTAGCTTTTCATTTATCACACAGTGAGGTCAGGGTAATATTCTGTAACCAGGTATAGCAGGTGTCCTTTTCCCAGCACTCATCACCTGCAATATTATCACTAGGCCTAGGAGAAAGCAACACCCACGACAAGAGCTGCAACCTGCTGGCTGTCACCCAGAGCTCTCATATTACAAAGTTGCATTTCAAAATGGCTTACAGAAATTGAGCTTCAGAGATGTAGATTATCTAACATTTTTAAGCTTTACTATGTTCTTATCTCACAGTGTTTCTTCTCGTTTCTCTACTCTGACTTCTTGGTGTCACCCTGGTTAAGATGGCTTTGCAGTGTTGACAGGTTACAGGAAGACCTTTCTCGCAGGTATGGACGGAGTGTGTCTCCATGTGACATCAGTCTGTCCACCCACTGCTTTGTTCTACTGTGTACTGATATCTGCTTCAAGTCCAGGCCTGGGGCTTTTCGGGCTTAGCACTCATAATCATGGCTTGTTTGCTTAGTCCCTCTTCTTACACCTGTCTTTCGTTTTACTAAACTTGTCTTTATTTCCATTTGAACCTAACTTCTTTTGCGTTAGTGGCAAGTATGTGCGTTTGTGCCACACTGTTCTATATTTGTGTCTGCTTTCTGTATGTAAGAGGGCCAACACACTGTGAAACACATTTTACCATCACATACAGAGTGGGCTGTGTGTGAGGTTCTGATAAGGCCTTTCTCTCATTTACTCCCACGCCACTCAATGAGGGGCCTGCTCAATAGCCTGGACTCTGACATTGTTCTGACATGTTTCCCTCACAGTGTGTTGGTGTGTGTAATTATTTCACATTCTAAAGGCTCACTGTGTTATCTGCATGAAATAATGACTGCTGGAGAGTATGTGAAATAGAGTGGCATTCAAACATCTCCAAATTAACCTTTCCTTAACAATAAAAAATATAAAACATGAAAAACACAGTACATACACTATATAGCTATCCAAAAGTATACGGACACCTGACTATCACACCCATATGTGCTTTTTGAACATCCCATTCCAGATTTAGTCCCTCATTTGCTGTTATAATAACCTCCACTCTTCTGGGGAAAGCTTTCCACTAGATTTGTGGGGATCTACCCATTAGACAAGAGCTTTAGAGAGGTCCTGGTCCCAATTCATCATGTTTTCAGTAAGGTTGAGGTCAGGGCTCTGTGCAGGACACAGGAGTTCTTCTACAACACCCTTGGCAAACCCCTGTGTTAATGGAGCTCTCTTTGTGCACAGGGGCATTGTCCTGCTGGAACAGGTTTGGACTAGACTGCTTAGTTTGTGTAAAGGGGATTTGTAATGCTACAGTATACAAAGACATTTTGTACAATTGGGGTTTTCCAAATTTGTGGCAGCTGTTTGGGGGAAGTCCACATGTGGATGTGAAGGTCAGGTGTCCACATATTTTTGGCCATATATTTTTTTTAAGTACAAATAATTTGACTTTTGTTCTTACATTATAGAATTGTAAATAAATTGCACATTTTTATTTATTAAGATTAAGTAACAGTATCATCTAAAACAAATAACAAATAAAAAACATTGACGCACTATTTGCTGTAGATGGTGGTGATACTGTTTTATAATTTATGAGCACTTTGTTAGAAACACTTGTATACTGATCCATTCATGTAATTATCTAATCAGCCAGTCGCGTGGCAGAAGTGCAGTGCATAAAAGCAAGCAAATATGGGCCAGCAGCTTTAGGTTATGCTCACATCAACTATCAGAATGGGGAGAAATGTGATCTCAGTAACTCGGATAAAAATTCTTGTCTTGTCTGAGCAGACATGCAGTTCAGAATGCACAGCACATCAAACCCTGAGGCAGTTGGGCTACAGCAGAAGACGATGTCAGGTTCCTCTTCTGTCAGCCAAGTGGGAACAGGCTTCCTCAAACTGGACAGTTAAAGACTGGAAACACACAGCCTGGTCTGATAAAGCTCAATTTCTGCTGAGGCACACACAAGGGAAGCTTAGAATTTGGCAGCAACAGCATGAATCCATGGACCCAGTCTGCCTTGTGTCAACACTCCAAGGTGGAGTGATGTAATGGTGTGGGGAATGTTTTCCTAGCACACTTTAGGCTCAGTAATATCAATCAAACCTTTTTAATGATTACCACAGATTGTCTGAGTATTGTTGTTGACCATGTGCATCCCTTCATGGCCACAATTTATGGTCTTCTAATGGCTACCTTCAGCATGATAATGCACCATGTCACAAAGCAAAATTCTTCAGTCTGGGTTCATGAGCATGATGATGAGTTCATTGATCTTGACTGGCTATCCCAGTTTATCTAAAAGATTGCCATTAGGTTGTGGTATAGATGGGAGATTTGCGTTTTTACAGCGCACATGAAAAATGTCAACAATAACCAGAATCTCAGTGGAATGTTTCCAATATCTTGTGGAGTCACTGCCATTCAGAGCAAAGGGAGGCCCTACCTAGTGTTAGTATAGTGCTACTAATGAAGTGCTCATTGAGTGTACCCGAATTAATGTTGAATTAATCACCCAGCACTACTATATAGTTTATATTTTAGCATCAGACACACAAAATGACAATACAATTTATATTCTATTTCAGCATTTTTTCTTCTTATGGTCTTTTTTGGTCATTAGTTTTCCAGCTGATTGTACATAGTCATGAAGTCTATATATGCATACACAACTATTATAGATTTCTTTTTCGAAATGTTACAGTTGTGCAATACACTTGACTCCCTCTTGCTCTACAGAACCACTCTTCTGTGTAAGTGTATGGGGTGGATCATTACTCATCAATGTTTGTGGTGTTTGCATTGTGCAAGTATCTGTATGTGGTGCTCTGCACAACCCACAGGAAGTCCTGTCATTCCATCAGCGTTCTCTCAAGTCTGTACTGTCAGCATTAGTGATACAGATTGCTACAAGTAGTTCACGTGCTTATGACAGAGAGATACCAGAAGAGGAGGAGGTCTTTCTTTTTCTTTGTTAGAAAATTTCCTAAGCTGACAGGTTTAAGAAGCCTTGCTGTTTGATTTTTAACAATACTTAAATGTATTTTTTGTGTTTCCTGTATTTTTTTTCTGTGTATTCCTGTAACACAGACCTCAGGGAATTCAGATTTGACCTTTGACCTCTGAATCATACCCAGGATATCAATTTGCTCCATACCCCGTCTTCCAGTTTTAGTTAGATCAACAAGAATAAATAATTCATGAGTGTTTTTTTACTTTTCCATTTGTTATTCCGTGCATAGGTAGAGACGCACGGAAATGCTTCGGACAGTATTTTTGATGAGATATGTATAAATTTCCATATTGGACTGTCAGGATATTTATAATAATTCCCTGTACTAGACTGTCAGGAAGGACATCCAGTGAAAACGCTGTGCCAAATCAAATATGTGTATTGGATGGTCCGCTGAGGCGACCCTGATCAGGGAGCAGCAGAAGAAGAAGAACAACAAAATCTTTGTTAGACTGTATAAACTTTGTTAAAGCTTAATGTGTCTATGATCGCCGTCTGTCTTAATGGGACCTTGATTGTACATTTCTGGATTTCTCAGTCAGTGTAGCTCTCATGTAAAGTTTACGCATTACATTGCTGTATAATGAGCAATTTAGATAATTCACCAAAAGCTCTGTAGTGTTCACAAGCTGGTGTTTCAGCATTCTCTCATTCATCTTATGTTTATGTTTGTACTCTCCTGCTTTGTATAATTGGACTGGTTGTGTATCCACAGACAATAATGGCAGTCTACTCTCCGCATCAGACAAAGGGACACAACTGCCAGGCCATCGGGAGGTAAGTGCACATCCGTTTCAAGCCGAGTACTGGATATGCTTTGGGAGAAAAATATACAAAAGAAAATATTGTTTTAAATACTGTGGTTTGGACAGGTTTTTGTTGAATTTCCGACTTCAGTGATGGAACTGATGTCTCTCTCTCTCTCTGTGTCTCTCTTTGTTTTTTCCAAGTTCTACCATATACAGTGAGCTGCATCTACCTTGTACAAACACTCACTAGCCATTTTATCAAATATAGCTGTTGATGTAGATCATACTCTTACTGTTGTACTGTACACACTTACTGACTGTAGCCCGCCTGTTGGTGGTGTAGACTGGAATAATTTGTTTCTATGTGTAAATTTGTGGTAGGGTTGGATAAGCTTCCCTATTCAACACATGCACACCACGGACATGCTGTTAAACACATCTGGACTTCTCATATCATTTTTATTGTTTGCCTATTCATTAAAATTCACCTACACAGATTTATTTATTTATTTTTGAGATTATTCAATGTTCAGTGCCAGTCAAAATCACTCAGCATTCACTCTGTTAAGGATTCTGAGTCTGCAGCATTGTGAGTCAGATGTTTGAACTTAGGCTGACTTGCAAAGTGTCTCATTGCTTGCACAAGCAGTTTGCATATCTTTTCGTCTGACCTAATTAAGAATACCAGCCTACACTGAAAAGCAAAATATGTAGGTGCTGTGCACATATATTACAGATAAATTGATCACTGTTATTGTTGCGGTCGTGTTTTGGTACATTACGTTTTCACAAATTCTAACAATGTACATGTGAGCCTATTAAAATAAAAGGAACCACTAAAAGTATAGTTTTAAAAATGCTTGTTTATTTGATGTGTATACTACCGTCAAATATCAATTATGTAAATATTATGGATTTCGTGTGTCACACATTTGTTGTATAAAATAGGAATGAACATGAAACCAAGGTTAAAAATTGATTGAAATGGCAATTGAAAATATTGATATGGGCTATTTTCTGTACTTTACTGAAATTCAAACACTACTTAGAAAATGATTGTGTTTGTTGTTGCATTACCCCAAAGATAATAATTTGATATAATTGAGACATAATTCAAGTTCAGTTGCAGTTAAGTTACATTTGCATTTTTCTACACTTCAACATTCAAATGTAAATGAAATGTCTCTATGGCATTTTAATTACAATGCCCAAACAGGGCTGATTTAGCTATGTGCTATTAGGAAAATTATAATAGCAGTCCTTCCATTTGCAGTTGCACTTTCTCTTCCTCATGCTAGGCAGGCAAAAAGGAAACTCCCTTGCAATTCCGTTAGCATTTTCTCAAGCCTTTTTATTATACTCTTGTTAATATATTATACTGTTATATTTTATACGTTAGGCTATTATATTCTTCCCTAGTCAGAGAACAGCGGAGTCATTTGGGATTCCGCCTCACTTTTGGCAGGGCATCACGGTTTGATTTTAGGTGATGTTTCTTGGCAACCTTTGCTTTGCTTCGAAAAGGAATTATCCACTCGCTGTGGTAACTTAACAGCCTTACAAGATTAAAAAGCATTTTAATAGGAAATATAGCTAGCTCATCAGCCTATAAGATCTGGGTGATTTAATATCCATATTACTGGCATGTAACAGAATACCATTTGAGTCTAGGAAGCACAATTAGACTGAAGATGTATCCCTTTTAAGAGGTTCGCCCTCAACAAACTGAAAGCAAACTACTATTTTTCTGTATATCCTGGGAACCAGCTTTAGTTGGTTTCATATACCAGAAAGAGGAATGCATACTTCCTTTAAATCATATTAGGCAAAATTGGATACAGTCAAATCTTACGATAAAATGGGTGTGCTCAGTTTTCACCAGCAGCTTTCTTATTTATAAGTTTAATCTCTGGCATAATTGTATGATCTGCTCAAGTTTATACATGAAAAATTGTTGACTTGTTGACTAATAATCAGAATTAATATACTGAGTATTTATAGCAGATTAATTACATGTGAATTGTCAATCATTGTTGATAGTCAATGAATAATAATAATAATAATAATAATAATAATAATAATAATAATAATAATAATAATTGAGATCATAATGTTCATGATCTCAAATTTAAACATAGCAACTTTGTACTATAATGTAAGTGATGGGGTTTAGTCTTAAAGTGTAAAAAAAATTCTAAGAAATTCTAGGGAATTGAGGTATGACCTAAACAACTGGCTTTGTTGAATTCCATACAACATGGCTTATCTGTTTTCCCCCAAACCTCTACTCTTGCAACTTCAGTTCCGGCTTGCATTTAGCCTTCCTTTGACCTTTTAAAAAGGAAACCAAAAAGGGGGTGGTCTCATATTTTCCTAGTTGTGACTACAGTATAAATCAGATCAGAAATATTAAAAAGTTTTATAGTGCAAGCCTGCAAACAACATATAAAAACATAATTTTTGTTTGTTAGTGTGAAGAGACACATAAAGCATTGATCTCTATAAATAGAGACCCTCTTTTATATGAAACTATGTATTGTTTGATATTACTACAGATGGAAAGTATCACAATGTTTATGAAGGTTAAATCATATAATGAAATAAACTTCATATGCATGATATCATATACACTATATTGCCAAAGGTTTTGGGGCGTCTGCCTTTACATGCACATGAATGCAATATGTAGTTGGTCCACCCGTTGCAGCTATAACAGCTTCAACTCTTCTGAGAAGGCTTTCTACAAGGTGTTTATGGGAATGTTTGACCATTCCTCTACAAGCGCATTTGTGAGGTCAGGCACTGATGTTGGATGAGAAGGCCTGGCTCACAGTCTCCGCTTTATGGTGCTCTATCAGGTTGAGGTGCAGGCCATTGAAGTTCCTCCACACAAAACTCGCTCATCCATTTCTTTATGGACCTTGATTTGTGCACTGGTGTGCAGTCATGTTGGGACAGGAAGGGGTCATCCTTGTGCTTGCTACAGCAGCACATAAACAGTAAGGAACTAAAGCACTAAACTAGTAAGGGGCCATCCTCAAACTGTTCCCACAAAGTTTGGAGCATGTTATTGTCCAAAATGTCTTGTTATGCTAAAGCATTAAGAGTTCGTTTCACTGGAACTAAGGGGCCGAGTCCAACCCCTGAAAAAAAAAAACCATGAATTCAATGACTTGGACAATGTAGTGTAGTTCATCAAGTCATACATGAACAATGTCTTGGAGTTATTTTTGTATACAGCTGAACTTTTTGTTCTGAAACTGTAACTTGTCCTTGCTGTGAGCAGATAAGAGGAACAGCCCGATTGTCCCAGTTATCCTCATATGACCGCTGTTCTCAGGGTAACTGTTGCTACAAATGGTCACACAGCCTACGCATTTTAATTCCAAAAAGTATTTGACTTGCCGTGTGTCCGTGTTTGGCTCAAGTATGAGTGCCATAGGCTAGCTAAAAATATCCGATACTGTTACAAAATGCAGCTGTCTCTCATATAATTATGAATTGTAGAGTGCAGAAACCAGATGGTAGGATTTCATGCTCATAGCAATTCCAGTATATGAAGAATTACAGTGACTGTTTCAGTTTTTTGGGAAATACATTTTTTTCCAGGACAATGTCCAGGCTCCAAGCTTGGGGTTATGAAAAATGGAATATCAGGAAGTTCTGCCACTTTAACACAGGATACTGGGGGTGTAAACTAGCTGAACTCTTATCTACAGGGTACGAGTGAGGCCAGCTTTCAGTGTGAGTCGTGAAAATACAGCACGCAGTATGAATCCTCTGGATCTGTATCTATCTACCATATTTATTCGTCAGGACCTCTAGGACTTGTTTCTAAGTGATATGCAGACTCAAATTGAGGTATGCTCAGGGCACATGTACATTGGAAATAGAATAAGCATTATAAAAGTAGCGGTTTATTTAGTGTGCTAGGCAAATCTTTCATATTTTCTATACTGTTAATAACAATGACTGTAGTGTATTGTGTACTGCCTCATGTGGTAGCTTAAAAAATGTATGGAACATTCTAGTCACAACATTTTTACCCACCGTGTGTGGGTGTGTTTTTTGTGTGTGGATGAGGAATGACTTGTACCTCGAACACAAGTACAGTAATCTGACTCCTCATTGCGTATGCATGACTAGCCAGTATATTTAGACCTATAATTGATGTGAATCATTTAAAATAGTCTTGTTTATTAGCAGTTAAATGATTTATGGGGCATATAGATTTTCAGATAGTTCTAGGGGTGTCAGTCTTCTATATTTTTGAGTAATTGATGCTGTTTTTTTCCTGGAGCTTTGCTGTAGTCAAGAATAATCAATATCATGCCATAACTCATACTGATGGCTGTTTGAAGACCAATTGTGTGCTAATATCAAATATCAAATAATATCAAATGAGTCCTTCCGCACTAACAAGTCCCAGACACAGCGTGTCCCTCTGCAATAATTCATATGGATTTACTTTCTCCCATTTAATTAGGAGTCTAAGACTAAGGCTTTTACCGTGATGAAGTCATGGAGGCTGTTTGCATTTGGATATTGCTTTCCTAATTACTGTATTATTCCCTCCATTCCACTAGTTTATAACTTTAAGTAAAACTACTTGTTTCCTCAGTTACACAATGGGGGAAAATTTTTGTCCAGAATGAGGGCACTGTTTGATGAATGACCCATAGTAAACAACATTAAACCATATTTGACAAAGCTAACAACAGCTAAACTAACAACAACGACAATGATAAAACTAATAGCAAAAACACTAACAGGAACACAGGCAGAGAAAAATATTAAAGTAATAACAGATAACAAATAATAATAACACTGAAAACAACAGAGAGGTGTTTAGCTTGTAGCGTTTCTGTCTTGTAGCTGGTTTACCTTAAAAAACATGCCAGTTGGTGGATTTTTTCCCCCAAAACATTTCCCCTAAGTGTTAATGAGTTTCTGTAGAGTTTCATCCAGGGGGTATTCCTGCCTCATACCCCGTGCTCCCACTGCGACCCTCAACAGGAGAATGTGAACTGAAATAAGTTACTAACAACATCACCACCACTAGAAATAATAACAACGACTACAATAACTTCAATAATGACAAATTATAATAACAGTAGTATATCAAGAACATTAACATCGTTTAACAATAACAAAACAAACGATAAGCCTGCTCACTTACAGCAAAACTAACAGCAATAATAACATTAACAGCACTTATAAGAATAACATAATATAATAAATCAAACATCTTGTATTAAACTAAACGGACAGTAATTTTCCTGCATGTTTAATGTATAAAATCAGATAAAGTATGCATGTTCGTTCCCAACAATTTCTAACATTTTAAACATAAAATAAGTAAAACAAAACAAAACCAGTGTAACGTATTTGCTCCTATGCATTATAAAAAATCTGTGACAACTCTTGCTTCATTTGCGCTTTCTGTAACACACAGGGTCGTGCATGGACGTTTGTGAATGATCAGCCTGCACAGTTGCATAATAATTGACGAGCAAAAGCATCACCAAAAATCATTTGGTTTTGTAGTGTTGTGCAATAGGTAGAGTGCAAACTTGAGAATGTGTGGTGTCTAGATTTGGGTTGGGTAAAGGTGTGCTGAATATGCCATACTTTGGAAGCTGAGTAATACAAGGCCAGCTACTTAACACATGATTTCAGATGACAGAAACAGAAGGAGATAGCATTAGTACTCAAGAGCTACTTACTGTGTATTATTCTACTAATAATGCTATGTTTAGCACAGCTGATAAGAAAATGCCATCCTCACGATTGTGTGTGTGCAGAGTGTGTATATGTATTCATAGGTGAACTTTTCTGTTTATTTACCCTTTTATGAATGGTAACTGAACTGTTTTTGGATGTAGTATACGCTTGTGTGTGTTTATCTTCATGTAGTGGTGTCATCCAAAGAAAGCTTTATAGCTATGTTAATGAATACACTTACACTGTATTGCCAAAGGTTTTGGGACATCTACCTTTACATGCACATGAATGTAATATGGATTTGGCCTGCCCTTTGCAGCTATAACAGCTTCAACTCTTCTGGGAAAGCGTTCCTTAAGGTTTAGGAGTGTGTTTATGCGAATTTTTGACCATTCCATTTAATGCTGAAGCATTAAGAGTTCCTTTCATTGGAACTAAGGGGCCAAGCCCAACCGCAGAAAAACAACACCGGAATTCGATGAATTGGAGGGGTGTCCCAAAACTCTTGGCAATATAGTGTACTTTTATAGTTTTGCTGTAGATTTGCAATTCATATAAATATCTTACCAGTTAATAGTTCAGGGTTGAGAGAACCCCATGTGATGTTGCAATATTTGTAAAATGTGTGACTCAATTGCTTGTGCTTCTCTTTGACCACTCTTTTTTTTATTTTATCCATTCTTCCCTTTCAGATTAATAAGCTGCTGCAGAACGGTGACTCGGTGTATTTCAGAGATGGCATACGACGTATCGATTTTGTCCTGTCCTACACTGACGACAAAGATGGAGACAAGAAAGCGGTATGTAAGCTTTTATTCTCACAGATTTGATGATACTCTGAGAAGTATTCTAATTTTGACTGATTCGTTGTCAGCATATTTCACTTTAGTACTCTAGTAGACCCAGTAAAGGATCACGACTCCTAAAATGGTGTGGGAGTTCAAAACCTATGATTGAGCGCATATAGTGCGATACTGATTCTTGAGAAACTTCCACCAGCCAGCACGTGATTAACAGAGTTGCAGTGATTGCACAGTGTGAAAAATGACGCAAGGAAGGATTACAAAAGCCACCTAATTAGCCAGTTTCTATTCCAGTCTTGTACATTTCTGTGTTCCTGAGATGTTTTATTTCATTTCAGTTTTACTAAAAAAGGTTGTAGTATATTTTAATCCTCCTAAAGTCACATGCACCAGCTGAACTGGGCTTGTTGCTCATCAATAAATCTTGTCTTGTCTCACCTTTACAGTATTTTTTTGTTATGTATTACAACACAGTTACATTTTTTAAACCCACGTTCCTCATGCCTAATGTGACAATGAATTTGATTTTAATAGCATGACACATTGAGGCAATAAAACAGGTTTTATTATTTCTTTATTTTATTTTATTATATAGAGGC